>NC_043741.1:7629932-7815724 GCF_004337985.1 Pyricularia pennisetigena
TTGCAAATGCCACCACATTCTTCTAATTGCGAACCGTAAAGAAAACAAAAACAGTTTTCTTTTCTTTTCTTTTCCTTTTTTTTTTTTTTGTTCTTTTTTCTTTTCCTTCTCCCGGTTCCGAATCAACCTCCCCCTCCACACCCAACCCGCCATGGCCGACGTCCGCTCCCTCCTCCGTCAGCAGCGCACCGCCCGCCGCATCGACCACCCCCACGCCGCCTACTCGGACGCCGGCAAGCTGCTGTGCCTGGCATGCCACGAGACCATCCGCTCCGAGTCCATGTGGGACTCGCACGTACGCAGCGCCGCCCATAAGGCCAAGGCCGCCTCCAAGTCCATCACCGGAGGGGCATCTACGACGCCAGCAGCGGCCGACGGACAGAAAGCCGCCACATCGCAGAAGCGGAAGCAGCAGGATGACCACGATGCGGTGGACGACCGGGACGCACAGATGCTCGACGCCGAGGAAGCGGCGAGGAGGAAACGCACCAGGACGGACGCCGCAACGGCGGAGCAGGATCACCCCACCACCATCACCACCACCACCACCACCACCACAGCCACGGCGGCCATGCCCTCCCCCGCCGGAAGCAGCACGCCTACGACATACAACGGCAGCCAGAACGGCAGCAGTAGAAATGGCGGAGGCGGGGGGAGGACGCCGCAGAGCCAGACGCACACCCCGCCCCTGACGCGCCGCCAGTCCGGCACGCCCGTGCTGGGCGTCGAGATGCAGATGCCGTCGCGCCCGGCCACGCCCAACGCGCCGAGGGACGGGAACACTGCTGGGGGCGCAGGAGCAGGCGGAGCCGGTGTGGGGCTCGGCGTCAGGCAGTCAGCAGCAGCTGTTGCTCCGGCTACCGCAGACGCCCCTGCGCTTGCGTCAGGAGAGGCAGCCGGCGCAGCGGCGGAGGCGGCGCCGATCGACGAGGACGAGTGGGCCGCGTTTGAGCGGGAGGTTGTGAACGCAGTCCCGGCGGCGACAACCGGCGATGCCGCCGTCATCAGCGCGGCTCCCATGACGGCGGAGGAGGTTGCGGCAGCGGCTAGTGAGGAGGACGGACGGACCAAGCGCCGGGCCGCGGCGGACATCGAGCTCGAAGACGAGAAGGAGGAGGCCAAGCGGGCGCTGGAGGAGGAGTTTGAGGAGATGGAGGAGCTGGAGGCGCGGGTTCGGCGGTTAAAGGAGAAGAGGGAGGCGTTGAGGAGTCGAAGCGTCGTCGGTCTCAATGCCGCTTCTGCTGCTGCTGCTGCGCCGTCAACAAAGTTATCCAAAGATGGGATTGATGAGGAGCCTGTCGCCGAGCAAAGTGAGGAGCCGTCTAAAACTTCCCGGGACGGAGCCCAGGACGAGAACGAGGATGACGAAGATGACGACGACGATGACGATTTCGAAAACTTCCACTTGAGGAGGTAGCACTGGCTTCACGCATCCAAACCGAGTTCTGTACTATATCTGTATTAATGATCCAAAGACCTAGGACAAAGGCGAGAGAACACAGTATAATAATTCTACAAGTCATTTATCTTGTCTTGGCCTGCTGAAAGAAAGAAAAAAAGGGTCAACTGGCATTTCACATTGTCATGCAACACACACACACACACACACACACACACACACACACACACACACACACACACACACACACATAAGTACAACGGAGCGACCAGCACTCCGCACAGATACAGCCCAAATACGGAAAACACATCAGACCTTCACGGCTACCCCACCAGTGACATCCAGCTTGGTCTGGTCCGCCTAGCCCTCACTCAAGCCAACCCCGTCACCCCTCGCGACCCTCTCCCAGAATCGCTTGAGCCTCCAGACCCTGCCAACCCCGCGGCTCTCCTCCCACCTCCTGACGCCCTCGCCCCTCTGCCTCGCCTCCCCCGTCCAGCGCTCGACGAAGCCCCTGAGGCCGTCTTTGACCCTTTCCTTCTCGACGGCGCGCTTCTTGGCCACAAGCGCGGGCGCAACGCCACCCCACTCGGGCGGCAACACACCGCGGGCCACGAGAGCCTCAGGCGACGGTCGCGCCGCCAGCCGGCGAGCGAGGCGGATCGAGATGAGCGAGCGTGACAGCTTTCGCGACACGACCGTCGTCTGCGTCATGAAGATGCGGCGCCCGATCAGGTCAGGAAGCGTGGGGCGGGACGGCGACTGAAGTAGCGGCGGGAGGATCATGCGAATCCGACGGAGACGCATCGAGTGCAATATCGGCGACCGGGACAGTTCTCGGAGGTGGTGGTTAGTCTGTTTGCGTTGCGTTGCGGCATTGTTAGTCAAGCCTGGCGGAATACCAATGCAAACTATGGGCATCTGCGACTGAGTTTTGTGCGTTGATCAAAGTCATCAGGCAGCAAGCATTCTAGCGTAACCAAGTTCGTACGGAGTCAAGGGCGGATACGGGTGTGGTTCAGTGGTATTGTGGCACAATTCCATGGGTTTCCGCAGCGTTCAAGACACAGCAACTTGGCCTTTGTCTCTCAGGTATTCACGGGATAGGAACGGTGGTTATGTTCGGGTCATAAACTCGGTTGATGAGGGCAACAAATATGGAGAGTAGTGAGAGGCAACGGGTATACGTCAACGCAATCGGGATGGAGGGGAAAAAAAAAAAAAGTTCCCCGGGAAAAGAGCAAAATGCAGCTCCTTGGATTTGGGCGCGTGGGAATCGCTTACCCTCGAAGTTGCGAGCAAGTCGCAAACCTCCAAGTAACTCATGATATGTAGCAGAACCTCGTTTGGGAGGTCGTCCAAGCAGTCGTTCCATTGACGGTCACCTTGCCGTGCTGAAGCCGACTGGTCGAGACAACAGCACGTAGTAATTTGAGATTCATCGACGTTGTGGCAGTGGCTGCCGCCGCGGACTTGGCCTGTGGTCGGTGATGCGGGGGCTGTTTCTGGGCCGCCAGGGGCAAAATAGCCCCTTGCTTCGTGGCATTCTCCTATTTGCGGGTAGGAGGCGGAACGAGGGCGAGGCAGCCCACTGTTGCCAGAGCCGTTCCCGCTGCACCGGCTGACGCAGCCTATACATACGGGTTTTCCGGGAGTTGAAGGGCCGGACGAAAGCCGCCTGGCAAGTGTGGAACCCAATGCGTTGGCTTCAGGGTCTGTGTTGTTGGTGTCACGAACCGCTAGGCAAGAATTGTCATGTGGGAGAGCAGAGCTTTCGAGATTTTTCTCTCGGCTACCAGTGGCGCCTTGCGAGCATGTTTCACCCGTCGCGCCACGGGCCTGCAGCGGTCCGGAGCAGGAGGCTATGGATCCGCTATCCGCTGGGACAGCATTTGCAGCTCTGTTAAGGTCCTTCCCGAGGCCTGAGCTGGGGGAAGCATCTGATTCGCGACTCATGTTTCTGTTTCCTCCAAAAGACAGCAGCGGCGGGTTCAGCACGTATTGATGATGCCGGATATTTGCAATCCAAATGGGACAGCAGGGATCCTCGTCTAGGAATAGATGAACGCGGCGGCAAACGTCCGACACGACGTGTTGATGCCCAATCGTAGGTAAAAAGCCAAACTCCTTAATAAAGTGACAATGAAGCCTGTGAAAGTAGGCAGGTCCTTAGGCGGCACGGATCCGCCAGCCTCTTTGGAGGGTCGGCAAGTGGTGGGTTGCACGAGTTGGCAACCAGACAACGAACGTGTGGTTTGGCAGGCAGTCCAGACCAGAAAAGCTGCGTGGAGATGGTGCTTTAGGTGACCATCTATGATGTTTTGCCAAGCTTGGGGGTTAGTGAGGCTGCAGAAATGGTCTTCGGGCCGGCTGAACTGCTTAAGCAGACGTCTTAATCAGGGGCCGGCGCGACAAAGTTGCCCAAAGTAGAAGCAGTTGAGTCCCGTTGATGGAACGATTAGGGTAGAGTAGATAACGTGCTTGACACGTCAGTAGTAGTAGAGACAACAGCGCATTAAACCTTGGCTGGAATGCTAAAGATCATCAGATATTAGCAAGGTTTGAGCACTGAGGGGTGTCCGTTCGGTTTGTACCGGTACGTCAGTGTGTGGAGCTGCATGCATTTGGGGGCCATCACATTACCTGAGAGTGGAATTTTTGGGGCGGGGGCAGGAGGTTATACTAGCTATGTCTACCGAGATTGGGTTTGGATATGCAGGAATGATGTTTGTTTGACAGGCGCCGTCTGCGATGATGGAAGCATCCGATGGTGTTCAGAACACGAAGGACGAACAGAGGCGACGGGCACTTGGAAAGTTGGCAGGTTTGAAGACGAAGGTTCGGACCACCCAAAACCTGCTGCGCCCGGATACCAAAACGAAACCTCAGGTTGTGGACAAGGGAGATGCCTGTCACCATCTCATGAGACAGACCGAAAAAAGGTGAGTGGATTCAGTCATTTGCCGCGCGCTTCGCTGAAGAAGTCGATAAACTTAAAACAAAGTAGGTTTGAGTCCACACCTATGATGAGAACCACCACACAAGCATTACCAACAATAGAAGCAGAGCGTAGACTCCTACAAGACTTGTCGCATTACCTACTTCGAGGTCAGAAACGGAAAAAAAAAAAAAAAAAAAGTCGCGCTTCCAAATGAAAATGGTCATTTGGACGCGTCACGGTCACACGTGAGTTTGACTGGGAAAGGTGGGTCCGTCACGCAGATGCGGGGCATCTTCTCCGCGCTCGTCCAGTCTTCAGACGGTTTGCTTCTGTGATGGGGCATGGCCAGGCCACGGCGCGGCTCAGCACGTGAGCTGACTTTCCATCCGTAGCGCCAATAGCTAGCTCAAGTCGACTATTAACTATGATGTTAGTGCCAAGCAGAGACTCGAGTTGTATGCTATTTTTCTCCATCATATGTTTTAGTCTTTGGTGGTAAGTTATTAAAACATTCTAAATGAAGTAAGTAATGTCGTTTTGTACTTGCCATTTGGAACCAGGTTTTCAAACATTCAATTTTCCCGCTGAACCCATATAATTCCCATTCCTCGGCCAGTTCGCCTCACAAAAGATGAAGCAAACAACCAAGATAGATTAGAAACACATAAAATTTACAAAAATGACAGACAGTATGGCAACTTGCAGGATCACTTGGTGAACCTCCAGAAAGGCCTGCATGCGATTTTTGTGCTCGCTAATTGTACCAGTGACAGGCCTTCAAAAGCGGCCATAAAATGCAAGCGTCGACTCGCTTATGGTCTTAGTCTGCTCCCTTTCACTCCTTAGGAGGGTTGTAATTGTTACCTGAGTGCGTTGTCTCCCCGCGTCTTTTCTCGTGAGGAAAAAAAAAAGAAAAGAAAAAAAAAGGCGCCATGTACGCTTTCCAAGAAGGGCATGTTTAACCTGGACGCTTTGCCACTTCGAAAAACTTATCCTGTATCTGTTCCGTCTCTTGCGGTTTCTACAAGGGCCGCACTGGTATGGCGTTACGGGGAGTTCAGCCAAAAATTGAGTAATTGCCATAACACATGTTAATTACTTACCTAATTGTTGGCGGCTCCAATATCAAACAAACTTCCTCATCCCCATGGTACTTTTACCTAGCCAACCGCCCTGGTGGCAAGCCAACAGCAAATTGCCCCTTCCCAGGTGCAAGGCACCCTGTATACGGAAACCGGCATGCCAATGGTTTTTGAGCCCTGTATTTGCTTCCGGCCAGGGAGTGTTCGGCCCCTTTGGGTGGGAACCAAGATCGGATCCTGCACGATTATCCTTGCTCACCCAACGGTAACCAGCTTGCAAGGTCCTTTTTTCTTACCCTTTTCTTGCAAAGAGGCCACACATGGATCCACTCTGCTGCAGCTCTAGCGCCATTGAGACCGGTGAAGCTTTTTTCTTGGCTTAGAGTCTAGGTCTGTTTTAAACCTCGATTACACCGTAGGAATTCAGTGCAAAAAAAGAGAGAAAACAATGGATAGCCACAGAGGGACAGTGCAACACTTTCACCAAGCATGGCCCTCAGGTGCTGTTCAACTGTGGTACCGTGTAGCCAGTTCATGCCGCCTGCGTGCACCGTTCATCAAAGATCTGTCGCTACCCGCCTGCTCTTGACGCCCAACGCGTCTCGACGCAGCCATCCTTGATTACCTAGATTAATGAAATTAATCAAAAGCTACATCTTCATACGTGTACTCGAACCAAGACAAAATAAAACCAAAACAAAAAAAAAAAATATCCCCATATCGGAGTCAAAATCAAACATTCCTGTCTAGGGGGTGTGGGCGCTAGGCTCGGCCCTTGTAAGCGATGATGCCCTTTTGGTTTGGCCAATAATACCGTGAATCACGTCGCGTTGAGGCTGTTGTTCTGACATGAATCTGGCCAGGACCCCCTGCTTGACTCATTTTATCAAGTGCGTGCGGCGAACCTCCATGCCTCCAGAGCTCGATTGATTTGGGGTTCGGATAACTTGAGAAGAAAAGAGCTTTTTTTTTTTTTTTTGATTCACGATTTTTGGTATGAGTTCATGGCCTCGTGCTCTGGAACTACCGAAAACTCCTATTCTTGAGTGAGGGGCTGTAGTAACCTGTACACAGTCCCTCTTTCTGTATCTGTTTGTTTATTTTGTTTGGTTATTTTCACCGTGCCATTCGGGTTACTGGCGGCCTCCGGCCCGCGGCCCTAGGCATCGTGATCCGTGACCTTTATGCCGTCGACCGATCAAACTCTGGTCTTTGTCCTTTCAACCACGAAAACACGAGGAGAGTTGCGGAACTGCTTGTTTTTCAATGCCATTTTCCCCCATCGTGTTGGGAAATATTCCACCGTACGCGGGGCGGCTATTGTAGTCCGGAGCAAATGCGCTTGGCAAGATTGGGTAAGGTGACATGTTTCTTACATCTATGACTATGCATGCATGTGGCATCTCAACAACAGGATCAAGAAGCAAAAAGAAAAAAAAAAGAAAAGAAAATAGACATGTCTGAATCTAGAGAAGTTAGAACTTTCCCCCCAACCAAAGTCGATTCGATAATGCCATGAATAACCAGAGCGGTGCTTGCTTCGGTGTAAAATGTTGGCCAGATTCATTGAGAAAGAATAAGCCATTTTCAAGATGAATATCCCAGTTGACGGAAGTTTGTTTTTTGTGAGGAGAAAAAGTCATCCTTCAGAATGTTCTTCTCCCCTTCTTCACCTCTGGTCAGATATCCTCATCCGGTATCATGCAGTACGTACTCCCACCGCCTGCCACCGACACAGCAGAGTGCAGAACGGATTACGGCATACAGCTCAACTGCCGCTTTCCCGGTTGATTAGGTGTGTTCTTGCACCAGCCGCTTCCAAGTCCTTCATGAAAAGAACACTGCTATCTCAGTGTTGGGCTTCGACAGCCTCACTGCAGAACAATCCCGGTACGTTCCCGTACTGGTACGCTACGCAAGAGGCTCGTGTCACACAAGAGCCGCGAATGCCTATTTTCAACGCTTAACCAGATGGCTGGAGGCGATAGGCAAGACTTGTTGAAAAAAAAAGGAAGAAAAAAAATCGCCTGTCTATGCCTTTCTCCGAGGGAACTTTGCTGTGTCAGGCGTAGCATTACGTAACCATCGGCACAAAAATTCAAATAGACAAAAGATGATTCGTAACAAGCCTAATCATGCGAACAGACAAAAGATGCCATGACTCAAAATCAGTGAGAGCCAGAAGGCCTCACTGAGGCAGCCAGACCGGCTCACTACCATGGACGGTCCAGAATTCTAGCTCCTCAAGTCGGCATGTAAAAAAACCCAAGTGATGGCCGCAAGCCTGCGGGCTGAAAGACCAAAACTATCGACGTGCAGCCGCTGAAGGCATGCAGGATTTTTAATTATATTGACCGGTGTAGACAGGTTTAAGTTGTGAGGGGTGTGTACAAGCGCGTGTGGCGTGCGCTTGTGTTAGTTAGTGAGAGCCGGCGAGTGTGCGTGTGTTATGTATGTGTGCATCCCCCAAGGTACCCAAAACTCCAGCAAGCCCTTGGGCGAACTCGTTTGGCCAAGCGAGCAATTTTTGTACATCATGTTCACGTTGTTTTCATACACGGAACAGTGCAGAGAAACGAACAACCCAAGAAAGAGAAAGAAAAAGAAAAAAGGGACGGGAGTGCCCCTGTTGTGATCTACAAACCGTGCTCGTTTTGTAGCACACGGTCCACCTTCCCGTGTCTTCCGGAAGAGTGAATTACACAATATCCAAGCGGGTTCTAGTCGAGAGAGGGAGAGAGAGGGAAAACCCCCCCTTCGTTAAGTTAGCACTTTGCCGTGTGTGGACCGGGGATGATTCCGGAAGGAGACCAAGAGCTACTGATACGACGCCACGTTGTCAACCCACCCTAGTATTGCATGCAGGCTCTCGCTCACTGGTCGATGGGCAAGCATTGTCGCCTCATTTGGACGGGACAAGATGGGACAAAAGGAAGAATAAGTGAACCAGCTAAGGAATTTTGCACTTGCTAAGGTCTTTAATTCATTCCAGAACGGCAGCGGGTCATGAAATTGGTCCTGTTGCCCTTTCAAGATATGATATCCGTCTGTGATCTTTCTTGAGAAAAATGCCGGCTGGGATGTGACATACATCATCAGTCATGTATGTAAGCATGCGGAAGAGATGGCACGGAACAGGGCTCCACTGCGCCTGGAAAATCAATCATGTCGCGTAATTCTTTATTGTCTTTTTTTTGTTTCTTTTTTGGCCTTTGCCTGGCCGAAAAGTAGCAAAAGCCTGAAATTCCAAGAAATTGTCCACACACCTTTCGGCTGCAGGGCCACCGTTGAGATGGCCTCGGTGGTCTCAGAAACAGGCCGCACGCGGGAGCTACCAGCCCGGCATGCTGCTTCAAGACCATTTGGCCGAGATTTCAGGCTCCTTTCTTTGTCGTGTCACGGCCGACTTTTGAGGCCATCTCGCCACGAAAGTGAGGGGTACTTCAAGAAAACTGGGAGATAGGCAGAAACTTAGAGAGACAGAGGTGGACAGATAACAGGGCTAAATTCAAAAAAAAAACCTCATTGAGGGGTTGGAATCGAAGGGGGGGAAAGCACAAAGCAGCATATTCTTTGTTTAAAGTGATGACAGCCAAGAGCGGTGTTTGACCACACCCTAATCCGTTTGTTGAGACCGAACAGACCAGAATCATCCCGCGTCCAGATGCAAACCGCTGCCTGCCAGGCGCCTCGAACGCGCGCATCATGCGGGGGGAAAGAGAAGGGGATGGGGCGGAGCCCGAGTATCTGATAGCAACACCCTCCCCACGCACACCACACTGACTGGTTGGCCCAGGCGTAATAAACAGGAACCAAAAAGACACAAGAAACGGGTATGCGTACCTGAATAGTAGATCCTTCTGCCGGCGCCCAGTAAAAGCCAGTGCCCTTGTGCTTTTACCGACACAGCCTGCAGCTTCCACCCGTGCTTTCTGGTAGAAACAGAAAAGCTCCTGCTATTTTGTTCTTGCCGAGGCGAGCTGTAGCCAGTCCGGTATGCATGGTGAAGTGGCCTTTGCCTCCCTTTACTTCACTGTCCCTTTCTTGTTCCCCGTCTCCTTTCCCTTTTCAGCAGTGGGCTTCTCGGCTGGTCATCTCTGCCAGCTTCTATCCCCTTGTTGATCGCAAGTGCGTCAATGTAACCGTATGTATCATGCCATTTAGGGAGTTTACGGAGGATTTCCCGGCTATTTTCTAGGTGTATTCTCTCTTTTCATCGTCACACCCCGACTGGTTTTTATCCCGGGGCAGGTGTGGGCCTAGTCGACGGTGGGATATGGAGGTCACTCTGACGGTTTGATAACAGGGAGTGATGATGGTTAGGTAGGTAGCAGCCAGATGCAGCAGGATTTTCATTACCTGATGGAGACATGCCAGCCACTCCAAACGGCTTCTTGTACGTCCAACGCTAGCTGGGAATGCGGCTCTTGCCCTGTCTCACTTTGGTCGCCAAGGCGGCTGAAACAGAAATAAAAAATAAAAAAGATAAAAAATAAACCAAATTCAAAAGTAGGCTTTACAGATTTTGGTGCCCCTTGTGCAAAGTAGCTTATTCTTTCCCCTCATTCCTTGGCTTGAGGGGCGTATAAGCGCGGAAAAAGATATGAAAGAAAAAGAGTAGAGTTCGTAGTCAGAACGTAAAACGACCTTATGCACATCAGCCAAAATAGGGTTGATGCATCCTCCACTGAGCCAGGAAGAATGACTAGAGGCAGCCCTCGACCTGTGGTGTAACAGGCTGGAGTAGCCATGAGCTCGGCGATAGACATCTGTGCATTGCATTTCGACTTTTCCAGCCTTCCTGCTTTCATATCCTATTGTGGACGTGCTGCACCAAGACGAGGAGTATTACGTGCAGTTACTGTTCATGTGTCGTTCACTCCCTCGTGTGGTTCTTCATGCACAATACCACCGCCATCCTTCAGACGAGGCTGATGTAGATAATGAGCTCAAAATACAGGGTGGAATGGAGAAGATGTCCCATTTCCAATGTAAAAGGTAAGTTGGTAGCACTAGCCAGGGCAAGGATATGGTCATTTCAAGGATAGCAAAGATCACCATCTGCTGTGCAGTGGAGTATTGCGTACCAAGGAAAATGGGGCGAGAAGGGGCGATGACAGATCGACTGCGGCCGATTGGACAAAATGATGGCACTTGCACATTCCCTTCAACAGGCTTGGTCTGGAATAGAGCTAGAGCAGGGGAGGGGGTAAGGTATGTTTGGAGTAGTAATGAGGGCTTGTATGCGTATGCTTCGAAGAAGAGTGCGGAAAAGGTAGAGAATGGGCCTGCCACTGGGTCTCTGAGAGAGAATATCCACCCACACCCGCCCACTTGGAGCTTCTTGGCTGTGATGGTGGCCTGCCCCTCATTTTGGATGAGTACCCAGACTCAGAGAAATCAAATATCCGCTGTCTGAGAGAAGTCCAAGACGGGAAGATGGATGTTGTGTTGTGATTTATCACTCATTTCGATTTTATGATTGAGCATCATCGGGCAGTTAGTATCAACCCGCTCAACATTCAATGCCCGATGATAGATCCAAGAGGGGCGTGCAATTGCTTCTGAAAATGATCAAGAAACGGAGAGGGGTCCCGACGAACAGCTAAACTCGACCCAGTTTGGTATATGTGCGAACCTGCGTCTATGTGGAACCAGGGTGTGGTTCGATGTCTACGTTGTAGTCAAGGCCACCCCACGCTAGGTTTATGACAGCAGCGGCCAGGTCACCAAGACTGGTTGGGCTCTGAGCCCCCTGTACCTGATATTGGTATACTGCTTGCTCAAATGTGTGTCCGCTCGGCATGTGATCCGCAATGGATAATCCCGATGGATGATGGAGGCAAGAACCTGAGAAAGAGAAGATGCATTGCTGTTTTGGTTCTCTCGGCTGAACCTTGCAGCATGTTGCCGCATGCAACAAACCAAAAAAGAAATTCCACGTCGTGTATGATTGCCCCCTTTCATTTTCCTGAGCTGTCAACGTCAAGTAGGTTCAGGCTAAGTGAATAAGGTAGAAAGGCAAAGTACCAGAATAGGCAGGCCGGGTTAGGTAACCACCCATGTCCGCATACCCCTATGGGCAATGGAATGACGAAAGAAAGAGGGCCGCACCCCCGGCTCTGACCGAGGTTGTCATCCTTGAGCCCCAACCTACGGCCACTTGCTTGCTGCCACTGCTGTGTACCTGGCGAAGTCACCGTCCCGCAAGACCCTCGCAGGAATAATATAATGATGTGCCGTAAAGGGGGGTAGCAGCAGCAGCGGAATTCATACATGGCATGGGTTTGTGGTTGTGTATGTGTTTGTTCATCCAAGGAGGGGTGCTTGGGGTATTTGAAAAGAAAAGAAGGAAAAAAAAAAAAGAAAAAAAGAAAAAAAAGAAAAAAAAAAAATTAACAAAAAGGTAAGAAAACGAATTAGAATCGAGGGGTATAAAGGAAAACAAGAAAACCTACTACGATTCTGACCTCTCGGTTTGCTTTTCCCCTGTTTTTCGTCGTTGTCTTTTTGTGCCATATTTTCCCACATGTCGCCCTGCATCTTTTATCGACCTCCAGACCCGGAGGTGTGAAAACAGATTCAAAACTACAAAGACCAACAAAAAAAACAACCCACCCACCTTTTTAAGTTGGATGCGTGTATGCCCGCCTTTGTTCATTCCAAGAAAAAGGAAATCAATATCAAAACATACCAGATCACACAGCCGGTTTTCTTCCGAACGGGTGACCACCAACAACACATCAATCATCCATCCATCCCATCTGGTCATCGGCGAGGCTCCAACACCCTTTCCCTGATTCAGTACCCGCACCAGGGACAGAACAGAACGAATTCAACATATAAAACAACGGACAAACATCTGCCGTCGTTGATATTACTGGCTCTGCGGAGTACCGTGTGAGAGATCAAAGGGGGAGATCAAAGGTGTGTATGTGTGCGTTTGCGAGTGAGTGTGTGTTGCGCGCGCCTGTCTGTGGGCTTGCTGTGCCACTTTGTTGCTTCGCCCTTAAATTGCCTTGGCCCCCAAACCTATGGAGTCTCGCTGGGTGCGTGAGCCGCATCGTGCCGTCCCGAATTATGAGAAACAATTATCAAAGGGGCAGTATTGGACAGTGTGTTTTCTCAAACAGGCCTGCACATGACACGGGCAAACAAAACCCAGCGAGACAACACGCCATATCATATCAATGCATCAATGTTTAGTTTCAGAGTGCTGACAGCGGAAGCTTAGCGCCCAGTCCCGCTGTGCTCCATCTGAGCAGCGGGTTGCCAGCTGCCCATTCGCCCAGTTGGTCCACATACTTA
Source organism: Pyricularia pennisetigena (assembly GCF_004337985.1). Classification (NCBI taxonomy): domain Eukaryota; kingdom Fungi; phylum Ascomycota; class Sordariomycetes; order Magnaporthales; family Pyriculariaceae; genus Pyricularia; species Pyricularia pennisetigena. The sequence continues at coordinate 7,642,663 of NC_043741.1, forward strand.
CAACTCGGTTTCGAGCACACACAGACGCACACCAAAACCGAGAACAACCTTTCGTCTGAGAAAGAAAGGACGGACCGGACCAGTGAAAAAGGGAGGAATTCCGGTAGTTTCCTACCACCAAAAGATCACGAACGAAAAGAAAGGATGTGTTATTTTGACCACATTCGATGGAGCTGCGGTTACTGGAAATGGGGTAACTTCCGGCAGCAATGCACCAAGGAGTACCGGACGGGGGAAACGTGCGGACTGAAACTCGTCTACGACACCGACTATCTGCCCAACCAGTGCCGAATCTGCGATAACGTCCATAAAAAAACGCGCCGTTACTACAAAATGGCGGCTGACGTCGAGCGCTGGCGTCACGAGGGGGGCCGAACAGCAACTATCGAGAAGACCGAGGACGACATGGACGAGCTGTCAAGACAGATTGCCAACCTCAACGCGGAGCATGCTACGAGAGTGAGTAGTGTGTCGTAGAGTGGTGTGCGTGGGGGGTGATTGGAAAGGGGGGGGAGAAGATGGAAAGCAGTATGTGAGTGGGGAGCAAGGGAGGAAGAGAAGGAGAGAGCAGAAAAGAGAATGAGGGGTTACGTCAGTCTGAATCACGCACTGAGCGTGGAGGGGCTCTCCCTGAAAGTGAAAAGATATTCCGTTTTTGATGGTCTTTTTGGGGAGGTGCTTACCTCAGGGATGTGGGACACAATGGTGGAAAAGAGAACAGCAGCAGAGTATCAGGCAACGGCATAATAACTCCCGAGGACAAAAGATTCCGAAGGGATGCCAACAAAATAATGGACTCAGTGTCGATGGAGGGATGCCCAGGGGATGATAAGGCAGGAGAACAACCAAGGGGCAAAAGGAAACGGGGTTATGTTTTCATCTCACGGCGTTGGTGTGTGTTTTTTGTCCTCTTCTCTCTTCTTTCTTGTCCTTTCTGATTTCTTGGGAGTCTTTAAGGGGCGTTACCCTGGGTAGTAACTTTTGAAATTTTTCGAATGTCGCATTGTTCGTCGCTTCTTCTCTTCGACCTCTTGCTTGACCGTCTTCTCCACTTCTTCAGTATGTTTATTAGTGTTCCCTTGGTACACACTTGGTGAGTTAGTCAATGGTTAACGGGATCAACATAAAAAGTTTCATGTTGCGAGTGTGCCCATATCTGGGAAATCGGTCCACACACAAGGTCACCGAGGTCCTGCTAGTGTATGTTTTTACAAGAAGGGCTGTGTACATGACTGCGGGCTGCGGTTCCTTGGGTTCGGAGTTCGGCTATCGCTTGGTTCGCTTGCTGCCCAAGATGTGCTGGCTATGCATGGAATCTACGGCATCGGATCATCGCTGCGTTCATGGAGAAGCCGTATCCGTATGGCCACACAGCTGAGGCAAGGGATCGCGACACCGAATGTCCGTTCGTCTTCGTATTCCGAGTCGAGCAAGAAGGACTGAACATGATGAAGATGCTGTTGTCAACAGTGGTTGTAAGTTAGGTGATGACAAAGACGACAATCAAAGAAGCAAATCATATAGTTCGAGCTCTTTGAGGGCTGGAAGATGAGAAAGCCAGGGGGTGACATGGCAGCGCATGCAGGCCCAGCACACGAACTGCATGCCTTATGCGCAATTCTCGGCCGAGCAATCAGACCCGCATTGCAGGATGCTTGGCTGTAAACCTGAGTATTCTAGAAAGCGGCGGCTGGACACGCGCACTGCTTGGCCTTTGGAGCACCTATCGCTGAGGGAGAGGTAGAGGTAGAGAGAATGCTCATGGCTCCAATACAGAGTGACATGTGTTTCCGTGATTGGCGTGCTATGACTGGGGAGAATAAGCAAAAAGAAAGACTCTACCTAAGTACCTCACCTAGATTGCCCAAAACAAAAGTCCGAGCATGTGCGAGGACAGACATAGTGGTCGACTGTCAGCGAGGACAGGGAGACCACTTCATCCAGGGGAACGGAGCAGCATAAGGAGCAAGGTTGAGAAAAAGAAACTGATATCAACGTCGACAGGTTTCCTACAAGGATGAAGCTTACTGTATGAATAAGATCTGCGACGACGAGCTGCTGAGGTGGAAAAAAATTGCGCGATGAAAGGATGTTTGCTCCCGTCCTGCGTCTGTCGCGTGCCCCGCCAAAAGGAAAATGGGTGGAAGCGAGAGGGGCACCCAGAGAGACGCGTTGAGCGGTCGACTCGGAGGAGACGGTTCCGGCAGGCGGGAGGCAGGACGACGTCAAAGGGGGCAGGCGCGGTCGAGGTGTTTAGCTAGAAAACATGCCATTGGATATGGCCGAGTGCCGATACGGTCCAGAAGCGTTCAGGTGCATATCCGAGGAGCTGAACATGGCCACAAGGTCACAGGAAACGTGCACTGATGGCAAAATCCGGAGGATAACCCTACAGTGGGAAGAAAATAGAAGAAGGGAAAAAAAAAACTTTGAACAGAAAATTCAGACCGTCCAGCCGCAAGCCGGGCTTGTTCATCCTTCTCTCCCTTGAGCCCCTCTCTCCCGCAGGCCCCCCTCGCTTCAAACATGCCAAATTGCTTACAGTACCTAGAAACTAGCCAGTTCAGTTCAGCTGGGCCAGATTGCATCCCGCCGGCGCTTGAGCGAGAAATGACAAAACTACAGAAACCTTTCTAGTCATGTAGCAGTGCTGTGGGCTTGCAACTCCAAGCGACCCTCATCACATCCAGTGATCGGCGCAGTTGCGTCGAGTGACAGGTGGGCGGCGCGGGCAGAAGCGTACACTAGCACAGTCAAAAATTTTCATATTTCGTTCCCCATGCTGCTGGAGGCAGCCCGCTTGGTCAAAACTCGGCCAACCATTCACGACCCCTGTCCAGAGAGAGGAGCCATCCGAAAGCCTGGCGCTCGAATCACAAACCCTGGCAGGAGACAATGCGAAGCGGCGGGACAAAACAAAACCAAATCAGAACAAAACGCACAAGACGGATCCAGACAAAGCGATGGAGGGGTATGGAGTCACAAAATGTCGTCTCGCCCTGGTGAATCGATCTTGTGTGAATAACAACCCTGACCCATGATGCGTTGAAATACCGGTTTCGGCGGTCTGATGCACAAGAGAGGATCTTTAACTTCGGGTCGATGGATCCAAGACTAAAACTTTATTACGGTACAGACCCTTCCTGTCACCGAAAATATCCCTCGTCAGATTGTGATCCTCGAGTGCGAGAGCTATCGTATATACAAAAGAGACAAAAGAGACTACAGTAGATGTGACAGACAGAACAGATAGGAAATAAGGTGGTAATGTTTTCATGAAAATAACCAAACAAATGATACCCCTTCATCCAAGCATCTCCCGTGACTCCATGAGCGACGCAGCTTTTTTTTTTTTCTGCTTTAATGTCAAATTCACTTCAAAAGCCATGCCCTGGTCGCCATGGGCAGGGTATGGGTGGGAATCGGTCAAACGAGCAAATTCACTTGAATCTTGGACGTCGATCGTGCAAAACGATCTCAAGCTGGCCGGTGATGCAATCGCATAAAGGGAGGCCTGATTGAATGACGCTTCTTTGCATATAGAAAACAAGACTTCGACTGCATTTGATGCGATTGTGTGTCGTCGGTGATGGACAGGGAACAGGTGCCAAGAGATGAGTTCGTCGCTTCGAGCAGGGGATGCGCTGTTGCCCTGAAGCAGGGCAATCCTTGCGCATCGGGTTCATGGGGGGCGGCCAGGTTGGCGGCTAGCGACGCAAATTCCACAGCAAAATTGATGGGATTGATTGCGAGGGCGGGCGAGGTGGAGATCGGCTGTGGCGTTGCGGTGCTTATGAACTGGGTGTAGGGTAGGTGATGGAAGCTTCTTCCGCCGCGCATATCAGCATCACACAAACATGCGCTCGAAAACCATTTCAGGTTTTTGTTTGTTTTCCTCAAACAAAAGAAGAGATGGGAAAACCCGATCAATCGCCTCGTTATCTTGCTGCAGCAACAGCGGCGGCGTCAGCAAACGTGCCAACAAATGGTTCTGCGGCCTCGATCTTGAGCGGTGGCACGATGGCGCCGTTGTGCATCTCAATATTGTCTTCATCCCACGGTACCCAGTCAACCTTGGTGCTTGCTGTGCTACTCAGGCTTATCGGCTGCTGAGCTGCGTCCTCGGAGAGTTTTGAGAGCAGACTTTGATAGCGCGCCATCTTGGGGTCTTCCTCTCCTTCAACATCGTACTGCTTTGGCACCGCTCGTGTGTCTTGAGGAGTGATTTCGAAAATATCGACCATGTTGCTTGCAATGGGTCCAGATTGTCAGCATTCTGAGAGAGTCCACGAGAAGAATGTTGGGAGAGGGACGCTTCCAACTCTCTAGATACTAGGGACGAGGGAGGATCCAAGGAACATACTCAGAGGTTCTGGCCACAACTCTCTGCAAAGCCTCGAGTTCTCGTTGCGTTTCAAGAGGATCCTCCTGACCAGTCAATTGCTGTTGCCCGAAGCTTCCATAATGCATGTTGTTGATATCATCGTTTAGCAGGCGAGATTCGTCGTCCTTTTGGATATACGTAAAACAAGTCAAAAGTCAGCACCTACCACCGACTATCCGGAGCAAGCAGAATCTCTCCTTAATATACGCGCTACCACTAACCTCCTCATATTGCTCGCTGCGGTTATTGCCGAGGCATGATGCGCAGACACCCATGGTTGTGGGCGCCGAATAGCAAATGATCCGATTGTAGCTCGCTTCGGTCGGGCTTTGTTGTGCAGACTATAGCAGAGGCCTCATGGAGGCTGAGGAGGACAGCGTCGCCAGGGGCCGGATGCCGATTGAGATGTAAAAAGCTCGATCGCAATGTGATTTTCGTTGTGTTTTTGTCCCAAAAGTCGCCTTGTTGATTTGCGCTCGCTGCACCTTTGTTGTCTCCCAGCAAACAAATTCGCGGCTTGAGCCCCACGTTGGTTGCTTGTGACGTGACCCAGTGCGAGAAATTTTTCGTTCCCTCTTATTGGTCCACGGCTGTAATGTTTCTCCGCTATTCCGTCCGCCCGTGCAGCGCCGCTCCGCTCTATAACCGACAAGCTCGCCAGGGCGACAAAGGTAAATCTTTCTCTGATCTTGCGCCATCTGATCTGGTCCGATCCGAAAGAACCTCACATACCGGTAATCCACCCATTGAACCATTCCCTCGGTTCCTCCTCCCTGGAACAACCCTGTTTGATGCAATCTGCAAGCCATACTAGTGCCACACCGGATTATCTCCGTTTCAGACGACCGCTTTGCCCTAGTGCACGTTTGCTTAGGGTGGTTCGCTGTATTGATGTATTGATGGCACCGCACCCAAATCATCATGCAAAAGTGACGTTCAACCGTCTCCCTGTTCTCTTTTAAGTTATTTGGATTCTTGGCGCTGAAACTATTAGGTGTTGCATAACTTCCATTTCATCTTTCCCTCCCTCTTCATGTCCAGCACGCGGTTCAGCAGCTGTCGTAAGGGTTTCCCTATCCAAGATTATTGAACAAGTAGTCCAATAATGGAACCACCAAGCCTCTGTTCTGTCCCTTGGTTTTCTTCATGCCCCTATTCACAAGCAGCTTCACTGCGACGGAATATGTTCGAGGCAACAATCCAAGTCGGTATTAAAACCCGGTGTGCTGTTCCCAAGTTAATCCTGTGCACATATTTCCATTCGTCAACAATAGTCACTCCTTCACGATCAAACAATTGACACAGTCAAGCTCAAACTTCACTTTTAAGTACTGCAACGCAACCACACGATAATGGGTTCTAAAACGCACATTTTTGGCGTAGCAGCCATCATCTTCTCCACCGCTGCTGCCCAGTCATACCCTAATCATGCCCGAATCCATGCGCGAAGCTATGGCCAGCTACAGCAGAGGGACGCACTGCCTATGACCTGCGCATGTCCTGCTGATGGCATTCTAACATCTACTACGCCTGCTGCCTCGGTTATCACGGTAACTGAAACCGAGACACAGAATGCACCCTCCATGCCAACGTCGACAGTCTTTGTCACGATTTCGCCATCGGGTTTCGTAAGCACTGTGACTCTTCATATCTCAGACGCCACCACTATCCCGACCGAGACCATCACCATCACTGAGAGGGAGGACATCTCTACCGTGCGGCCTTCCGTTATCACCGTTACTGCGACCCAGTCGCCGCCAGGCAACAACTATCATGTCATTACCGTCACGGCAACTCAAGAGGTTCAACTCCCAGTGACGCAGATGCCCAGCAAAACAGACGGTGATCTAGGTGTCTCAACGGACAACTCTACTCCCGTGGAGACATACGACGCCTCGAGCAGCCCTCCAACCACGGCATCCTCCACCGTTCCTGACAACTATTATTACTGTCATAGCCGTACATGCTACAACACCCGCGGCGACGTCGTCACAACTCTGGCCCCCATGACCACTGACATACCGGGCTGCAGCGCTGATGCTGTCTCTGTCGTGATGGAGACTGTGTACAACACCGTCACACAAACCGTTTATGGTCTACCAACTGGAGGTGCTGGTAACTCAACTGGGCCTGGCTCGGGATCTGACACCAACTCGACGACCACATTGCTGCGCCGTGGGGCACGTGTTTCTAGTGGACTTTTCGGGAAGCTGAGAGGCTATTATCAGTGAGACGGAGTTCGGGTAACATTGGCAAGGTCTAGCCTATCTCTTATTCACGTTAAACACTATCTTCTTAGTGTTATTAATCTCCCCTTAATATGGAAGTTGTGGCACTTGACATCTTTTCCCATTTCTTTTTTCCTCTTTGCTCAATTCAGCTTGCTTAGATATATGAGACGCTTAATGTTTGATAGCTTCATCTCTCATTACGAAAGCTTCTTCTCCAGTACTATGCTGTCAATCTCTACTGCCAAACGCCACATAAAGCTTGCATACCTGCTATCAGCCAAATCCTCAGTTTTGACGACTTGATAGCCGAGCCGTCCATACCAACCAAAAAGCCTCTCCTTCCCTGCGTGGGGGACCGGGCCCTTAGGTCGCCAAAACTCGACCGCACAACATGTCCCTGCATTAGGCATCCCGGACCGGCGCCTGGCCTCGTCCTCGCAGAACGCCATGATGCGCCCGCCCAGTCCGCCGCCCCGACGCGCCGTTGCCAGCATCCCTACCATCAGCCCTCCTTCTCCATACGGTGACAGACTCGCGCAACCGGCCAACGCGCCGGACGGAGACCATGCAACTACAAGGTTGCCGGCGGTGATGAGGCTGCTAACCTCTGCCGGATCGGTGCGGGGCAGCCTGTCTTCGGGCCGCCAGAGGTCGCCCTCGGCGACGAGGTAGCATTCGTTTACCATGGTTGCGATGGCATTGGTAACGGCAAAGTCTGCCGCAAGAGGGGAGGGGCAGATTTGAATTTTGACATGTGAGGCGGGATGGGATTCGGGGAGGGAGGTCATTTTCCCGGCTTTGATGGACCTTTTTTTAATGTATTTAATCCGTGGTGAGTGAATATTGACAAACTGTGACAAGTGTACCAAAAACGAGTTTGCAGTTGGTTTTGAGTTTATGGTAGTGATGGACTGGCTGCGATAGTTTCCTTTTAAAGGCACAATTATGTCTCAAGTGAGCACTTCCGTCCGAAACGACGGGCATTAGAACTGGTCCCATAGACCATAGATGACTCACAGCTTAAGCTGTTCCCGTAGCTCTACCATGAGATGAATAGACCCCTACCTAAATTAGTTCCCGAACAATCATTAACTCCCTATTCCAAATCGGGAGAGGATTTTGGAGAACCGCCCGGCCCCCGGGTAATCAAGGGTTAGGGTCAATTGCTCCGGAATTCAGCACTGTTCTCCATACAACATGACGTCGCTCCGACCTTCCAGCAACGTACACAGCTTTTTGTTTTAGGTACGTACCTGCTGGTATACCTGTGGTTCCGCAATCACGATCCTTGAAGCTCCTGCATTGTCAAACAAGACAATTTTCGAAATGATCTGAACTCAAATTCTCGCCATCACGGACTCAATCGCTGCCCCGGTGATTAGCGATGCAGGCAGTCAATTCGATGGAGGAGGACACGTTAGCTGCATTAGCAGCAAAAGCAACGGCCCGCATGGAGGCGGAAGCTGCCGAGACCGAGATCGCCGTTGAAGATGATGCCGATGCGCAGGAGCCGCCACCGGACTTGCACAACGTCGGGCAGTCACCACTGGGTCTTGCAGTCGACGAAATGCAGACCACGACGTTGGATGGAAGGAAGATGGCTCACTCACCGCTGCTCGCACAGTTACCCACGCCCGCTGGCACGCCGACCGAATCTGGCTCCCCGTCACCTTCGCAAGCGGCAGCTGCCCAAGACGACGCCGAAGACGCTGCGGGGCTACAACTTGACAGCAGAACTGCAGCCATGGCAGTGAACAAGGCGCGGGTTCAAGACTTGACTGTCGACACAGATGTTGCCGTTCATGGCCAAGATCAACTACCATCCTCGGGCTCTGCCGCAGTCGCTCGATCCCAGCCCCAGTCTGCCACGGCCAAAGCTCCCACGCCCTCAAGACAGAACACTCAGGACAATGTTCGCCGCTTGTCGGCCAGCAAAATGCAGGAATTGGCCGCGTCCCCCGAGTCTCTTCCCATCGCTTCAATCCCCGACCGCAAGCTTCCCGAACACCCGCTGTCGGCCGGAATCGTCGAGACTGCTGCAAGACGCCCCTCCATGGCCGATCAGGCACGCACTCTGCTGCAGGGCTCGATGCCTATTGAGCGCACTACAAGGGTGGCGATGCAGCGGGCTGGCTCGGCTTCGGCCAACGGTACCCCTCGACCTGGTCCTCCGCCCAGGACCGTCTCTACCCCGCCTATCAACAGAAGGACAAGCTCAAGTCAGCCGCCGAACCCAGCCGCTAACCGTCGCAACTCGTTCCACCCCACACCCCGTCTGGCCCATGGCACTACCGCATTCCCGCCACTGGCGAACCCGAACCCAGAAGGTGGGGCCCATATGTCTAAATCAACATCGGGACAGGAGGCACAGAACCAGCAAGCGCAGGCGCAGTTGCCTTCTGAAGCAGCCGCCTTGGATCCCCCTGTTCCTACCTCTCCGGTGATGGCGAGCCTCCCCCTGCCGCCTCTTTCCGTACCAACTTTTTTGCAGCTTGAGCTGGCAGGACAGCGGCCGAGCCCGCTATACATATATCAGTCGTACTCGGCCGATATTCCGTACGAGTCAAGCGCAGTTAAACTTGCACGCCTCAAGAATTTCCTCCTTCTTCCTGGGTTTCTCGAGCGGACCATTTTGTTTGGGGCACTAGCTTGTGTGGACGCCTGGCTATGGACATTTACCATTCTGCCGATCCGCTTCGTCATCGCAATCGGCGTGCTAGCCAAGTGGTGGGTGTATGTGGTGATTAAAGAGGCACGTTGGTCCATTGGATATGTCTGGTATGGCATTGGGCGGTGGTGGAGACGCGGAGCGAGGGGAAGGTCCGCCTCAAGGGCCGACGATGGTAAAAGCTCCGCGGGGGAGGAGTCGCGTAGCCCTAGTAGGGTCCGCGAGGTTTCAGTGAGCAGCGCTAGGAGTCCTATTCACGAAGGTGGATTACAGCCATCATTGGTACCTGCCCAACCTGGAATTCGTATAAATGATACGCCCAGAACCGGCGGCTCTTCTGTGGGGGATGGTACCATACGTGCACGACGTCGTGGCGAATCGAGGTCGTCGCAACATAGCCAAGGTCGCGGTCAAGGGACGGCCTACTCAAGCCGGGGATTCTTTCGGCATCGGAGGACCAAGTCAACGCCCTCTGGCCTTACCTCGTTCCACAAGGCCGACATCCTGCAGGGACTGGTCATCGTGTTTACATGCGTCGCTTTGATGCACCTCGATGCCAGTCGCATGTATCACTCCATAAGAGCACAGTCCGCCATCAAGCTCTATGTAATCTACAACGGCCTCGAGGTGGGCGATCGTCTTTTATCAGCGCTTGGACAGGACATATTCGAGTGCTTGTTCAGCAGCGAAGTACTGGCGCGAGACCATCGAGGCCGCTCGAAAGTGATGGTGCCTTTCGGCATGTTTATTTTGGCGCTGATGTACAATTTCCTTCATTCCGTCTGCCTGTTCTACCAGGTCATCACGCTGAACGTGGCTGTCAACTCGTACTCCAACGCGCTCTTAACGCTGCTGATCTCGAACCAGTTTGTTGAGATCAAGAGCAGCGTGTTCAAACGATTTGAGAAGGAGAACGTTTTTCAGTTAACTTGTGCCGACATTGTGGAACGCTTCCAGCTTTGGCTGATGCTCATGATCATCGCGATGCGGAACATCGTCGAGGTTGGCGGCTTGACCATCCCAGGCGCCGGGACTGGAGGCGGCATGGGTGGCATATCTGGCGGAGAGCCGGTTCCCAAGGTTCCGCTCCATAGCGCGTCAATTCTCCCAGCCAGCTTCACGGCCCTCCCATCTTGGCTGTGGTCTGGCGAGGTGCTCTCGCCATTTTTCATCGTGACGGGAAGCGAGACGATCGTAGACTGGATCAAGCACGCGTACATCAACAAGTTCAACAACATCAAGCCAAACTTCCACGGGCGCGTGCTTGACATACTCTGCAAAGACTATTACACCAACGCCTTTGTTACGCCATCTCTGACCCGCCGCCTGGGCCTTCCGCTGCTTCCTCTATCATGTCTCTTCATCCGCGCCTCGGTCCAGACCTACCACATGTTTTTGGCCACACACCTGCCCGCACCTCTTCCGCCCTCGACGCAGACCAGCCTGACTGTCGAATCAAGCTCGTCGGCCGCCACGCCGAGCAGCCAGGCAGTGGCGGCTTCACTGGAGCGGCTCGACGGGATCATCAGAAATGCACTCGGTAGGGCGGTGCACGGGATGCCATATGTTGCTGCCAACACGACGACGGAGCCGCCACCGATGATGGCGACGAACAGTAACATGACCGATTTCCCATATCGAATCTTTATGAGCTGGACGACGGATGACGCCATCGCACTGGTCACGATGCTGACCGTCTTCTTCCTCGCTTTCCTCGTTTTGCTGGTGCTCAAGTTGGTCCTGGGCATGACTTTGCTGCGGTACTCGCGCGGGCGGTACGCAGCCATGAGGCGGCGCGAGCACGCCGTCTCTTCGGGAAAGCAGGAGCCAGAGCAGTTCGACCAGCCAGGCAGCAAGCGGGTCGGCGGGTACGGCCATGTGGAGGTGGGGGAAGATCGGCGCGCGTGGCTCTACGACGACGACCCCGAGGGTTTGAAAAAGGCGCAAGCAGCAGATAAGAGAAACGCTGGCAAGAGGGAGAAGAGCGAAAAGGATCTTGGAAGAATCAGCCGGTACGAGATGGTAGCAAAGAGGATTTGGTGATTTTGTTCTTTTGGCTAGATAGGAGGCTTGTAAGAGCGAGTGCAGTGGAGTCGCAGTGCATTGCCCTTTTTTTTTTTTTTTTTTTTTTTTTTTTTTTTTTTTTTTTTGTCCCCCTCACAATGAATGGCGTTGGGTTTGAGCATATCATTAGGCGTTTGTTTTAGGTTTTCTATGAGATGAAGGATGAGGTATCAATGCGATGGGTCGTTTTGCTGCGGTAAAGCTTTGGGAGCCAGAAGGCCATGAACCGATACACTTTCTATCAAAAAGAAAACGGTACAAATGCGACACGACACATGTCTGCCGAGAATAGAGTGAGCCGCAGATAAAATAGAGAAGGCCAAACCAACAGTGACGTCCCCCTTCCGTCACTTTTTCACAAGTAACTTTCCCACCGAGAAAGGCATCCTTCAAATCACATAATGACGCACGGGATCGGGATGCAGCAGCACGAGACGCCGTCGCACTCGAAGCATTTGCTCTGTCCAGAGCCGCCGCCCGGCTTGATGATGGACGAGGCGGTGGAAGACGCGGCGCTGCCGGGCCCGTTGGCATCGACGGGGCCAGCGAGGGATGCGGAGCAGGCCATTTTTTTGGTGGTGTATTGTATATGTTTCTTTTAAGGGGGCGCTTTTGGCGGTGAAGTGACGTAAGTGAAATTTAGTTTGTGACCCTTTTTTTTTAGAGAAGGGGGGTTTTTCGCTTACGGGTTTTGTTTTCGGGGTGATGAAGATCTGGCTTTTTTTTTTTTTTCTCTTTGTCGGTGAAATTGAGAATGTAAAGCTGTAAAGGCGTGATTCGATCGCGGGATTTTTTTTTTTTTCTCGTTGTTTTACTTGAGTCGAGTGTTATGATCTCCGAGGGGAGAAGAGAGAGGGAAAGAGGTGGAAGCTTTCTTGTGTCCAGTTTATGCTCGGCGGCCGCATGTTTGAAGCTGGCTTCATCCCTGCTCCCGTAGGCGGCAGTGCTAGTTGGATGCTTTGGCGGGGCCGTGCTTGGCTGCAGGGGGTCAAGTACCAGCTCGATATGATTCATGGTACTTGCTTGTGTTTGCCCAGATAGAGGCACACAGGGTTAGGGTGTACGCTTGAGGTAAGGTTGCTTTCTTTTGATGTTTTGCTGAGATAAATTATATATGGTGTACCCAAGATGGATGGATACGGGAGACAGGTGTCTGCCGTGGACGATGGGTGTATAGTATATTGCGGTTTGTGACTAAGAAGGGTAGCAAGATAGGGGATGGGTCATTAGTTGCTAATATCATACTTTAGTTTTGCGTCTTGATCGTCGAGATGGTATATTCTCGGTTGTGTTTTTGGCTCCAACCATTTTTATCTTGATGAGATTCTGAAGTCATGGCTTATTATTCCTGCTTTATTTAAGACTATATAAATCACTGGCTGGTTTGAGCAGAATTCTTGTTCTGATTCTCTTGACTGTGGTTAAAAATGCAGAGCGTTGCCAAAAAGCAATACTATAAATGTGGTTACTATAATTCTTGACTACAGTAGTCTAGTCTCATAAAAGCCACTTTGAGTTGGACGGTTCCTTTCCAACAAGGGTTTTTGATCTTGGAGTCTTTCTTTTGAAGCGCTTCAAATAAATAAAACAGAGCGTGGCCATAATGAAGCCTCATTAAGCCCCCAAGCTACTCAAAGCCACTAAGCGAGTAGCCAGCATCAATCAGGCATGATAATAGAGAATTTGCCCTGACACATAGTCCCCTCCATTCTTTCCATGACACCCCCCAATTTCAACAAATGCCAGCTGATCTCCCCCAGGGCCATATCACTCCTCGAGACCGAGTCACTAGCCTTGGGACATGTTGGTTATCTGCCTTGATCTGATGTATGAATTGCCGAGGTCTCGTGTCAGGAGGATGAAGTGATACTACTCTTCGACGGCAGTTGGGGGAGTAATGCAAATGCTGTCATGTATATATTTTTTACGACATTGAAAAATGATCAATGTGATAAACTTGTACAAAGAAGTGAACATGCATGACCAATCACCGACCACGACCATTCACAAGCCTGGTTGTCCCCCATGCACGCCCTACCCCATCCGGGCCACATCTCTCAACCCAACTCGTCTCTATTCAAGAGCAGCAGAGCCCACTGCGAGCTTAGCGAACAGTCATGCTCGCGGATCCGCTGCTTTGGTAGCCCTCGACGGCGAGGATCTGGTAGTTCCACTGGTTGCCGAGGTTGAGGCCGGCGTTGCGCCAGGCGTTGACGTGGTTGGCAAAGGTGACGGTTCCGCTGGAGCGCTTGTTGCGGCGGACCGACCAGAACTGCTGGAAGGTCTGGGTGCCGTCGATGGACGGCTGGTTGTACCGGGTGCTGACCAGGATGTCGTAGGTGCTGCCGTCCGTGGTGAAGGACCCGCGGTTGGTGGCGCCGGACGACGGGTTGTAGGTGCCAAAGTTCTCGACGACGTAGTACTCAATCAGCGGGTTGCGGGTCCAGCCGTAGACGGCGAGGTATGAGTTGCCCTGGGGGTTGTAGCTGCCCGAGTAGTTGATGACACGGCTGTGTTTTTGTTGAGAGTTGTTGTTAGTGTTTAGAACTTCCTTGTAGAGAAACGAAAAAAGGAGAAAGAAAAAGAAAAAGAAACTCACCCAGCATTGCCCGGGTTCCATCCCTTGCCTCCGACAAAGTTGCCGCTGTTGCGCCAGGTGTACGAGAACTGACCACCGCTGCCCATGGAGTAGGTGACGTCCGCGTTGGCATTGTCGGTCCAGTGAGAGTAGTAGAAGCCGTTGTGTGTGCCGGTCGACGACGGGGTGCCGCGGGCCACGAGAGTCACGTTGGGCGACCGCTCAACCAGCTCGTCCATGGACGATGCCTCGACCGACTCGACGGGGGCCGCAGTCACGGCGGGGATGGCCGCGAGCGCGGCGAGGGCCCATGTGAGGATCTGCATCTTGCGGGTCTTTTTTTTTTTTTTTTTTATGTAACTCTTTGTGCAAGCAAGCGGTGCGGCGGTGAGGTTTGTCTGGTCGAGACGGCACACTTGGGATCTCTGGGTTCAAAGACCTGAGGAGCAAACAAAGGCAGTATCGTGATGTGGGCTGAGAGGGAGGATTTATACATCTTTCTCTGATGGCCTATTCACCTCTGAGATCCATGTATCCTCTCCCTTGATGCTAGGCACGCCCAGCTACTCGCCTAATTGGGTGGATACCCACGCTTGCTTCATCGGGCATGTGAGAAGGTAGCACGATATCAAAGAGACCTTGGAGTAGTATGATAAGAGGAAAAAGGGGAAGGCCGGTCCGGGAGAAACGGCAAAGGGAATCACAGTAGCAGCCGCATCACATCTCCGCAACGTGGATCTAGGAACCATGGCCCATGGCATGACCCTGGTCAAATTACGCAGTACCACGCCCAAGAGGAGTTCGGTAGTCTGGGGATCTCCAGTTTAGGGGTGCACATCTGCCAGTCGCGCGGCTGTAGAGCCAATACAACGTCCAATTCAGTGTGCAACCCCCAATTATCTCGGCCTTTGAGCTTGATGTAGATCAAGTCGTCTGTCTAGTTTTAGACCCAGTCTAGAAGCTAGATTTTTCTTTTTTGCCGAACGAAACCAGAATGCTGGGACCCATGGTTCGACTGCGTATAGGAGAAAAAGAAAAAAAAGAAAAAAAAAAAGAAAAAAGACGTATAGGAAAGGAAATGACACAATAATATGGCCACCAGTAATCATCTGGCGATCGACACAAAATGTCTCGGTTGAGACCGAGTTGAGCGGCCATTCGGAGGTGGCTCTCCGGATGCTGCCGAGCACCGATTGGCGGCGTTGCAATTCTCCGGACAAACCGCAGCATTTCGATTTCACGATGCCAAGAGTCCTGGGGTCTTGGGGGGCCATCACCACGTTGGTGGGAAAATTCATTTCACGGTGAGCCACATCTCCAATGTTGTACAGCACTTTACTGGGAATTTCATCTCTCATCCATGTCTTGAGCACGAACTGTATGTTACAGTTGTATTGTGCAGTACAGTAGTAGTAGTAGTAGTAGTAGTAGTAGTAGTAGTAGTAGTAGTAGTTAGGGGGGTTTCGTGGGCCACCAACCAGGACTTGGTCTCCACGTTTTGCAAACTTGAAACTTTGGTACCGAATCTCGACTTTCCCCCCCGTTGTTAGTTTTCCCGAACAAGGGCTGCAAACCGTGCATCTAATTTTGCTTTTGCGTTTCATAATGTCCCAATCCGGATTCCTTTCCTAATCCAGTTCAGTTCAGAACATTTCTTACTTCGTGTCTGTTAGTCTGTGCGGAGTCTGGAAATGATCTTCATCTCAGGTTCATTTTAATTCATGTCCCTGTCTATCAAAAATCAGAGACTGGAAGACGTCTTCTCCTATCCCATGTCTGTGTCTATCAGAACCATGTATAGTTTATGTTCCAACAAATCTCTGGTTCCTTTTTGTTCATTTCTTCCATATCGTGAATGCAGCGCAACACTCCAACTGCCAAATCTACATAGCAGTATATCCTCTATCTGCCCTATCTTCTAACTCCAGAGCGCATACCGCAAGCATGGCCCCGCCCGGCTGTAATCTTGCTCAGTCCCACTTTTGTATTTTGCCAGGACGCCAGCATCCCAGAATCACGGAGCGCCCTCTTCTCCCTCCGTAGTGCCATGTGACCATGCAAGAACTGCCGCCACCGCAAAGCCCGACGCATCGTAGTATTTTCGGTTCGGTGTGCAGCGAGCTGGCGCCCTTGGCCACGCAGCTCTCTCTCCGGGGTACGTCCCATCCTTTCACCCCCACACGCTTTGCCGCCAATCGCTTGTGCCAGTAAACCTCCTTCCTCTTCCGTGCGGCAGATCGGCAGTCTGTCACCCCTGCCCACTTGCCATCTCCCGAGACGATGATGCTTCGTTTTGTGTGTACGATTGTTACCTCCAAGTCAACGTAAACTTCAGTGAAAATTCGATCAAACCAGGCTCCTTATTAAACGTCAGCGCTGTCGGCCCCGGCGTGTTTTCCAGTTGAGAAGGGGCGGCTTGCCATCCCATCTGCAGATCGTCTCTGTAAGCTCTCAAAAGATCGCTTGATAAGAGCAGGGGACGCCGCAAAGTGGATTACCAGAACTTTTGTCTGGTGGGTTTGGACAGAACTCTGCTCTTGGCGTGGCGGCGTCGTCCTGAACGTTGTTCAAGATAATGCACCTCCAAGACGTACCACTTGGACTTGGTGTGCAGATGATAGATATTGCTGGGCAGCATGATAGAATAAAAAAAAGTTCACTTACAAATGTTACACTTGGATTAGGCTCTTGGGATTGGTGGGGGAATATGCGGAAAAGAAAGAAAAAAGGGAACCAAGAAAAAGCAACGGCCAAACTATATCCCCATGTGCATAGGCTATTTTCAGCAAGTGTCGTCTTTGCATATCCTGGAAAGAGACTTAATTATGCTGTTGCTTCCTCTGCTTAGGTGTGGCCCGTGTGCTAGTGAACTGACTTTTGTGTCATTCCCTAGTAGCCTGACGCCATTTCGGTGACATTGGAACTAGTCTTGTCTAAGCAGAAAGTAAAATAATTTGCTTCTTAAAGTATTCTGAAGAAAAACGAGCAAAGAAAAGTTTCGAAACATGGTTTTATTCGGAAGAATATAATATTACCCGTCAGCTGTATCTATTGCTGTAAACAGTGTTGCTTGCAGTACTTGTATATCTTTGTGCTGTTTCTTCAGAGTGACACAGACGAAATGACCCGTTCCCCACAACCGTCATCAACTAACCTTCGCCCCAAGTCACAACAGCCAGTAGTTGAACCAAGTGACGGCCTGGACAAAAGCCTGCTCCTTGGCATACCGCTCAAGCTTGTTGGACATGTTTCCGCGGACAGCAAACCCGTGGAGCACGCCAGAGTACAGGTTGATCTGGTAGGGCTTCCCGGAGCGCTTGAGGAGCTCTTCGGACAGGTGGCGCATGTCGGCCGTGAAGATGCTGTCCGTCTCGGCTGCGGCGATGGCCAGCGGACCCGAGATGGCGTCCATCTCTTCCTCTGTCACGTCGGAAGGGTGGCCGACAAAGCCCACGTCTATGCCATTCTTGTAGTGGCGGACGACATACTGGTAGGGAGGAGGGTTTTTTTTTATTTTATTTTTTTTTTAGTAAGTTCAAAAAAAAGTATGTTATTCTTGGAAATCAATGTCACCCACCTTGGCTCCAAAGCTGTACCCAACGGCGCCGATCCTCTTGGCGCCGTGGTCCTTCTTGAGCACCTTGATGGCCGCCTCTATAATGGGATCAACAGCCTCGTAGGTGTGAGGGTTGTCATGGTTCGTGCCAAAGTCCCTCCAGCTAACAAAGTCAAAATCCTCAAGGGAGCTGAGTGAAATGTTGAGCGGTACGGGGTCGCCGTTAAAAATGTCAACCACCAGGGTTGTGTAGCCTTGGGCAGCAAAGTCGTCGGCCATCAGCTTGCTGTTCTGCCAGATGCCAAGGACGTCGGGTAGGTAGAGAAGCACGACGTCTTTGTGGGCTTTGCCCTCGGGCGGCAGGGCAAGATATGCATCCCACTTGTTCTCTATCATGACCATTTGACCGGTAGGCGTGCCTCTGGTTTGTGATCCTTGGTCAGCTTTGAGAGAAACAGATGCAGAATTGAGAATTTCTCAGCTGTCACCTACTCGTGCGTCACGCCGACGCTGCAGCACGCTGCAGGAGGGTTGGACGTCATGCTGTAGTATCAAGCGTTTTATTTTTTTTTTTCTTCTTTTTTTATGGCGTCGTGTGAGACTCTTTCTGCATTCGCCATTCAATAGATGCCAGAAAACTTTAGTCGAGTCTGAACTGAATGATCTGGTCTATTATTTTTTTAAACCTTGATTGATTGAGCAGCACGCTAAAATGTAAAAGCCCGCTTTCTTGTTGTCCAACATTTCAAGGGGAAAATGGTGTCGTCACGCTGTCTGTCACACACGCAGAGGTGGGGTAGCTGTACCTATGATAAGCGTGGCAGAGAGATGTGGTTTTACGTGATATAAAAGGAAATACATAATACAACGCGAATGGCACAAAAGCCCTTTAACATTTATTTAACTTTGGGAAAATTTGAGAGTGAGCGAAAATATTTATTGTAAAATGGATAAATTGCTCAGACGCACACATGGTGGGCCTGTGCTAACTTAACTTGATCAAACATCAGAAGGTCACCTTTCTAGGCCTCGCTAACGAAGGTACTTTCGAGTTGAGGAAAGCAAGCACAATGAGATGAGCGAATCAAATTTCTCTTATTTCATGAAGGTTAAAGTGACTTTTCATGTTGCAAACCATTCAAGTGGGAAAAATACCAATCGAGGGCTTCTTTAGAGTTGGCGTTCCGTAAATGGCAAATCCACAGCATACATGTCAGTTCCCCATACTATTTTATATATGCTACGTCAGGCCGCGGAGTCGGTTCCCGGGATTGAGCGCCACTCAATAGTAAATTGGATTGATTACCCATGTCACGTCACGTGCCCATCACGACGTCACGTCAAGTACTGCCGCCGAATGCCGCCAAAGTTTAGACGCGACAGACGTGGACCGACGCCCATCGGAGGACTGCCAAGGACGTTCAATGACTCCCACCTACAGTCATAATATCTAAAGACAAGCACATCATGCTCAAATCAACCTACAAACCATCCGCCGCGGTAGAAGCGGCAGCCCAACCCCTTCCCCCGGGGTGGACCGAACACAAGGCCCCGACCGGGCACACCTACTACCACAATGCCGCTACCGGCGAGTCGACCTACAAGCGGCCCGCTGCCGCCGGCGTCTTCCCTCTTCCGCACCAACCAGCCCCGCAGATGCGTCTATCTGACCCGGCCGTCGCCAACGCGTTCATGGCCCAGATGCAGCCGCGCCCGGCCCACGACGCCGACTCGCGAGGAGGAAGGGGAGGTTTCCGGGGGAGGGGCGGGCGCGGTGGTGGCGCTGGCGGCGAAAGGAGACCGCCGCCCCAGCCAAACGACAAGCCGAAGAGTAAGGTGGCGATTCCGGGCTGCGAGCCATGGATACTAGTATACACCAAGTATGGACGGCGGTTCGCGTACAACCCGGACAAGAACGCCAGCTACTGGAGGATACCGGACAGGCTGAAGGCTGGGATTCTGGAACTGGACACGGCGCGGATCAGGGAGAAGGTGGAAGGTGCTACTGGTGCTACTGGCACAGCGGCAGGCTCTACCGAAAAGAAGCCTGCCGGTGGGGAGCCAGGGGATGCGCCCGGTAAAGATGCGCCTCCAGGAGATGACGGCGATGAAAGTGATGAATACGAGGAGCTAGAGGTCACAGACGATGAGGATGGCGACGACTTTGCCGATTCAGATCAACCATGGAAACGTCAAAGGACAGAGGAACCTTTGGAGTTTGGTGAAGACGACATTGCTTTCCAGCTTCAGGCCATGGGGCAGGAATACGGGCTGGAGCCAGGCGATTACGATGATGGAAACATGGAGGACTGGCCCGAGGGTGCCGAGGGCGCAGAGCTTTCGGAAGAGGACGCGCGCGGGCTTTTCAAGGACATGCTCAACGACTTCAACATCAACCCTTATAGCTCCTGGGATAAGCTAATCGAGGAGGGAAAGGTCTTCGATGACCCCAGGTATACGGTGCTTACGACCATGAAGGATAGAAAAGACACTTGGGAAGAGTGGTCCCGAGATCGCATAAAGCTGCTAAAGGAGCAACGAGCCAAGGAGGAGAAGAAGGACCCGAGGATACCTTACTTGGCATTCCTGCATGAAAAGGCCAACCCGAAACTGTACTGGCCAGAGTTCAAGCGTAAATACAAAAAAGAGGCCCCCATGCGGGACGCGGGCATCAGCGACAAGGACCGCGAAAAGTGGTACAGGGAACACATCAACCGGCTCAAGATGCCGCAAGCCACGCTCAAGGCCGACCTGACGGCGCTCTTGCGAGCACAACCGCTCTCGACGCTCAACCGCCAGACCAACCCTTCGCACCTCCCGACGTCGGTCCTGACCGATATTCGCTTCATATCCCTCGACGCCAAGACCAGAGACGAGCTCGTCGAGGGCTACATCCAGACCCTGCCGCCGCCGCCCGAGTATGGCGAGCAGAACGGCGGCGCCGAGGACGAGGCGGCCACCAAGGCCAAGGAGGCACGACTGAAGCGCGAAAAGGCGATGCACGATCGCGAGCGGGCCCGCGAGGTGGAAAAGAGGCGGAAGGAGCGCGACCTGGCGCGCGGCAAGGCCGCGTTGAGGGAGCAGGAAAGGGAGTTGGAGAGGGCTATGAATGTGGACCGCAGGGGTCTGCAGAGCCACCTGATGGAGGTGGATGAGCCTGCCAAGTGAAGATGTGACAGTGATGAGGAATCAATAAGCTGAACCGTTCCAACATTATGACGCTTGAGTATCCATCAAACGATGCAGTCCCCTGGAGTGACACGCCCACCCCATCAATGAATGACAGCCTGGGTCGGAAGTTTTCTTCGGATTATTATCAGCAACTGGCCCCTCACATGACGAGAAGCTCGAGTAGGTAGGATTCGCAGCACTGCTGGTCCTCCCGTGAACGCATCTTGACGCCGGTGTGCTATCGTATCTGGCCCAGACGTCTATACCGTGAAGGATCCTGGACGGAGCTTGAGGGTCAGGCCGAGGCGAAGTGGAATTTGTGAACGACATTCCGTTTGGTTGCGTCTCTGGGGGATGTTGACTTGATCCAGCGCGTGAGATGAGAACAGCCTGCGATGATTCGATAGGCAGTCGGGAAGGAACTGGCTGAATCACGCTATGCACAATTGTCACGCATACTCTAGATCAATTCTTTTCAAAAAGAAAAAGAAAACAACTTGGGGGTATCTATCACCCTACTTAATAAAAGACACACATACGCTCCAGGGGTATACCCAATGCTCGCGCCATTGGATGAATGCAATAACCAACCAGTACCCAACTCCATGCCAATCATGTAAACAAACAAAAGAAATATAGCTTAGAATCCGAGAAGCCCGCCAACCGTCTTGACGATTTTACCACCTGTCAAACACGAAATAAAATGATTGTCAGCAAAACGACACATCGTAAAAGATTAGGGACTTTCACAGATTCCAATGGTATAGGGGTGCAGCCGGAGAAAGATCAACCAACCTCAAATGAGCAGCAAGGGACTCTTCTGTCCTCTCATTCTTTGTGTGAGAGGAAGTCTTTTAGCGGCGGTATATGCCTGTGCCCATGCCCATACCCATGCCCGTGCCCATGCCGCCCATTCGAGGTGGCACGCTGGCCGCGAGTTGACCGGCACCCCCCAGCACCGAGGAACCCACTTCAAGGGCTTTCTTACCGTATTCTTTGAGCTTGGATCCGAGGCTCGGCTTCTCGCCGGTTACCGGCGTGCCCGTCTGGGGCGGCGTAGTCTGGGTCGTTGAGGGAGTCTGGGTGGCAGGAGGAGTCTGGGTGGCAGCAGAAGTCGTCGCGGGCGTGACCGATGAGACTGCGGTACCGGCGCCAGGGGTCGTCGCTCCGGAGCCAGAGGGCAGGGGGTCCGCGCCAAGCGGGTCCTCGGAGTCCAGCATATCAGGGTTTTCCCCGAGCATATCAGGGTCCTCCTCAAGCATGCCAGCTCCAGCACCTGCACCTGCACCTGCGCCCATCCCCGGTGCCATTCCTGCTCCAGCTCCAGCTCCAGCTCCAGCTCCAGCTCCAGCTCCAGTACCAGCTTTAGCACCAGCACCAGCACCAGCTCCAGTTACAGCTCCAGCTCCAGCTCCTGCACCTGCACCTGCGCCCATCCCCGGTGCCATCCCTGCTCCAGCTCCAGTTCCGGTTCCAGCTCCAGCACCAGCTCCAGCACCAGCTCCAGCACCAGCTCCAGCACCAGCTCCAGCACCAGTTCCAGCACCAGTTCCAGCTGTCATCCCTGGTGTCATTCCTGCTCCCAGTGCGCCGGCAGCGGAACCACCCATCCCATCGTCAACTTCGTCATCGAGGTACTCGTCGCCCATCATATCCTCAGCCATGCCGTCGAGCTGGCGACGGGTGAGACGCCTGTAATCATCTTCGGCTCCGTCCAGGTATTCGGCCAGCTCATCGTCATTTAGATCGGCCAGCTCGTCATAGTTATCATGGGGAAGAGGGGCTGCAGCTTGAGCCGGGATGTTGCCGTCAAAGTTGCCATTGGCCAAGTCGTCGTCTTCAAAGTCTTCATCTCCAGGTCCAAATCCGACGTCGGGGAGGGCCTGAGGAGGAGCAGCGAACGTGGAAGGGCCGTTGGGGTTGGCGAGGCCATTGCCCATGCCAGCGCCATAAGGGCCCTGACCGGTGGGCAGGGCGGCGACGAGCAGGGGGAGGAGGGCCACAGCGAGTGTGGCGTGCATGGTGGCGGTTGTGTAGGGTTAGTGCAGGACAAAATTAAGACGGTCAGGAAGAATATCAGGCACTTGGCAAAAAATACCAGGTCAGGATGCAAACGTGATGGAACAAGAAAAATATTGCGCGACGATGGATCAGTTGAAAGGCACAACAGAGTAAATGAATTGGATATGGTGTTTGGTAATACGGATGTACAGAAGCTCAGAAGCTGACTTCTCTGTTGCTATATAGCTTAGCCATCTCCTAGACTGCTGGGGGTTTTGATGACTGCCTTACTACAGCGCCGGGATGTTGTGTGGGTGATTAACTGATGCCCAAGATCCAGGCAATCGAGCCTCGACGATGGCTTCAATCCATAAGGTACGAGCGAGTGGCTCCGAAGGATCGTAGTAAAGCCCCTCTGCCAGCCCTGACCTCCCTCCACTTAATGGGTAAGAAACCACTTGGCGGATGATAATACGGAGACATGGCGCAGTATTGCTTTGTTCCTAGCATGTTGGATCTGTACGGGAGCGAAGTCCTCTTTTCCAGGCTGTGAAAATTGTGTAGGAGTGAGTGTTTTCCAAATTTCCCCAAGGTTGGCAAACCGCACCTCAGGCAACAACCAATGGTTGCTGCTTCGCTTGCTGCCTGCGCCGTTAGCGGAGACAATTGAGGCGCCGGCAACCCAAAATAGTGTGCGGTCCCCCTGGAGAAATCTAACCGAGTGGCTGCTTACTGCGATGACCCGCTTGGCACGTGCCCGCACTTAGCTGCCTTGGGGTAAGACAGCCAGTTGTACCGTACTGCAATTACCCATTCAAGCCATCATCCTTCATCAATCCAGTCCCAACAACGACATCCTGGATGGAATAAACACCAACCGCCGACAGTAAGCAGCAAATGGCCATACTGTCGATCCGTTTTCACCCGTTCTACCCGGAATATTTGGCAGTCCAGTGATTGATTAGGATTTTGTTCATCCTTGCTTACCTACGTAGCATCAGCTAGAGATACGACGGGTCATACGAACAATCAATCCAGTTGCAACACAGTAGGTACATTGCCAACATAGTCACACAAAAATCCCAACAACAGCCACTCTATTCGTTGCCAGTCTAATTGAGGCAACCAACGTAACCATAGTTCCTCGAGGCTTAATCACGCTGTGGCAAGCTGCCGATAATGCCTCACTGTAATCTTGTAGTGAACGACTGACTCGTGATGAATGACAGCTGTTACCCGATCCAGCTGCCCAGCTTAACTTAATAAATCCCAAAATACATTCGACAAGGAAACGTGTGTTTGGGGTTGATATTAGATGATAGATGAGCCATTTTGACGCAAACAAGCACATGCAATACAAAACGTCAAGTTTTTACCAGACGACAACTTAGCTCACTTACTGCTATGCGGCCCGACAAGGTTGGAACCAAGTTTCTAAACACGAACCCTTGAGAAACAACAATGTGTCCAAACGCGCGTGCGGCGATCGACATTTCCGAACAAGAAAGAGTGAACACTATTCCGTCCCAGCGCTCCGTTGAAGAGAGATGCCCCCAAGGATTAAGCGTTCACGCCAATGCCAATGTCAATCCTGACTAATTGCATGCTTGTTACCTTTTGGTAACATGTTCCGAAACCACCTATGCTGGTCTGTACGGCAGCTAGAAATAGTCTATACAGTATATTCACACGGAACAATCAAACAGACAGTACAAACAAACAAACAACCAACCCAAAAAAGGCCTCAACCAGACGTCTTTCACTTAGTGGAAAAAATCCACCTCAGATGCATCCACCCCCTCATTGTGCCCGGTTTTTATCTCCTCCATTTGAAAAACATCCCCCTCCTCCGGATTTCCTTTCTCCATCGAGATCGACTGGCTTGCCCATGGGGTTGCGGCATCCTCGCGTAGCCATGTGAAAGAGATCCCAGTTGGTTTTTTTTTTTTTTTTTTTCTGGACCAAGGACGTTCTTTTGTCTGCACATGAATGCGGGCCGTCGGGACTCCGGCCACCAAAATATGCCTGCCGATCTCACCGTCTTCTGTTTGTCTCAAGTCGGCCCGTTCGCGGGGTTCGCTAGACTAGGTGAGTATGTGGAGGACCAAGGCCGTTCCCTGACCATCAAACAAAAGTCCGGACGCCGGGTCGCCAAGAGACCTCGGGCACTATAACCTCGGAAAGCGAAAGCTTCATCGTTAGTATCCATTGGTGGCCTCTCTGCCGAATACGTCGTAACGTATTTACTCGCGTAGCATCGAATGGGTTTTTTTTTTTGTCTATTGCTCCCCTTTCGCCCACTGTACTGCTGCCAACGTGGGTACAGTAGTATATATTTTGTGGGTACGTCTTGCGGCAATAGCCAAGATAGTAAATATTACCAGTCATAGCACAACATAGCGATCAGAGGGCCAACCCATAGGGACGAGGGGGGAACAAAAAGAAAAAGGAAAAAAAAAAAAAATTCGCCCCGTGGAGCCTTGCTTAGTTTTGATAGGCTTCCCAAAACCCCAGGCCCGAAAAGCCCTCGGGTGCAAGACGGAGATTACGCAGCGCAAAAGGATAGGTCCTTCTACTATCTCTGTGATTAAGGATCTTCAAAGTGAACTGATGCAGGCTTGGCATGGCGGTAGGGATCATGTCCGCAAATGGCACCGGATTTCTTTTTCCCCAATAATACACGTTGTGAATAATTATTTGTTTTCTCCGCGACGATAGGTTCCCTCTTGCCAATATTCCTCCACCCAGAGGGGGGGCAGCCTACTGCGATACGTGCAGCCTAGTATGACACTTGCAGTAATAATGGTGCAGCAATTATGGCGCGATTCAATGCATCCAAGACGGGGTCCGAATCATACAACAGATACGGGCGTTAATATTTTGTAAACCGTCCCGGGGCTGTTGTCATATCTGCCTGGCAGACAGGGTCTCTACGCATAAGTCAAAGTGTTTTGCGCTGTTTTTAGCTTAATCTTGCGGCAAGCAAAAAAAAAAAAAAAAAAAAAAAAAAAAAAAGGGTGGATAAAACAACAACCCCCCACCGCTCGCCATAATGGATGGCAACCTGCTTACCTACTGGGGAAAGGACGTACGTCACCATGGTTGGTGGTTTCCAAGGGTCTGGCATGCAGCCCGGAAGAAAGTGGAGAAAAAGGGTCCTGCCAGGACACAACGGCAACTGAACCCAAGCTTGGCAAAGCAACAGTCAACTGTTTACTCATAACTAGGCGCTAGGTAACGGTAAACGATACGTAGGCAGGCGGTTCGATTCTTGGGTCGGGTGGTCCAACACTGCAACTCCTGAGATAGCGGCAGAAGCTGCGTTAGTGGTACATATCGTTACTGTACGGATCCACACCCAAAAGGGCAACTAACTGAGTGTACTGTGGTAAAAGGCCAAATGAAAGAAAAACCTGCTTAGTGGTACACCCAAGAAAGACGTTGAAGGAAGATTGCATATCTTGGCGCATCAACGTATCAATTCGCCGCGTCAGCCTCAAAAGAAGCTTGAAACTCCTATTGCCGGTAGCCGGTGAATAGATGGAAGAATCGGCTGCCAAGCTGCCTTTGTCCGCTCGTCTATTCCGTTCCTTCCACCCGTACGCCCGCGAGCAGGACCGATAAAAAAAGAACTAGGGATGCCTAACCGCCCGGCGCCGCCGCGACCCGTAATGTACAGTGTCAGGGCATAGTACGTCGGAAGGATCTTGGCCCGCGCCGCAGTTGCACGGTCCATGGCGCAACCGGGTGATACCAAGATCAGTAAGCAGATCGCTCCTTGAGCAGATTGACACACAAAAAGCCCTGACAGGTCCTAGCGGGGTGATACAAGTACTACTGATGTTAACTAGACTCGGCAGGCTTCTTTCTGATGTTCTAGTCTTCCCCTGGTGAGTGAAGCCAATCGACTCGAGAATGTTTTATGCATTAGCGCTAGTGTTTGGAGGGGCACATCCTTTGTCTATCAGGCAGACTAGGGTATGAAAGAAGATATTAGGCATATGTGCTTGCTTGCTTGCTTGCTTGCTTGCTTGGCTGGTTGGAACCTTCGTCAGAGTGCATCTATCATACATATGCTGCCCGCTGCTCTCAAGGCTGTTTCCTCCCAGGAGATGTTCTTTTTTTGGTGGGGTTACTACTGAAAAGGGGGGTGAGGGGCAGATCGACGTCACTGCGGGCCGTTCTGTGGGACACTGTACTGCATGTTGCCGCTTCACCGTAGACTCAAAGCACGACTCGGGCATCCCAGACAGTGTCAATTAATCGCTCGCTCTCCGCGGACCTTGGGCGGCTAGACAGGACAGACCTGACCAGACCAGACCATTGCGCAATTTTGGTTTTTTTTGATTTGTTACTCATCTTGATACAAAAAAATTCAAAAGTTAGCCTGAGTGGGATTATCATAGCAAAAAAAAAAAAAAACATCACACGATTCACTGCTTACTATTTCATCAATACAAGCCAATCACACTGTTGATCTCAACTAGAAACACTATAGTGCACAGGCAGACCCTGACTATCGCCCGCAGAGCCGCCCACTCCTGGCGAGTAAATTGTTACCAATATGGTTTGGTGCTAATTACTGCATGTGGTACTCACCTCACTCTGCAGCGCCGATCAATAGTGTGGATTACTTGACGGTTAGTCTGACCTTGATTGTTATGTTACACTATTTTTTTTTTTTTTTTCTCGTCTCCTTCCATACCCCCCCGCCATTTGGATGGCGACACACTAAGCCATGGCTTCGGAACCTACGTCTTGTCAGACAGCTAGCTAGCTAGCTAGCTGCACGCGTCGAGCATACAGTATAGTACAGTACTGTAGCTCGCTCTTAGCTGTATGCCGATCAATTTGAAGCTCCGTTCCGCAAACAACAACAACAGCAACAACCACACCAGACACGGTGCCGTCGTCCCACATTCGGATCAACTGTGTAGCCGGGCTGTTATGCAACAAATCCCCCCCCAATCTGCCCTGCCCTGCCCTGCCCTGCCCTGCCCACGCACCTCGCTTTGCTCCCCTTGCTGGCCATCGACATAAGCCAAACTCGCTACTGTATACACTGCACGCACCTAAATGTCAAACTTGACGAGCGCGAGTCAGAACATCTACCACAACCACATGGGTTCCGCCAAGTGCCTCATCCAGTTTTGGCCGTCCAATGGCGTCAGGCTTGTCCGACGACGTCACACCAAAGAGGGTCTCAACCTGCTTGTGGTGCGGACCAAGAGTCGTGCTTTGGGGCTGGCATCTCCCTTCCACGGCTTGATGTGATGTTGGACCACGGCCGGCATGCGGCGAAAAATAGCTACCAAAACGTAATTTACTACTGCCACAACGGTACGCATACGCATTTAGAGTTTCGAAGTAACGCTTGCTGTCGGATCGTTCCCAATGACATAGGTACCTTAACATACTACCCGGACGACCCGCCCGCTCCTAGGGCCATGATGGATTTGCGCATCAGGTCTTGGCCCCTGAACAAGTCTCGTAGCTCAGCCTCAGCCGCATCCGGCTTTTTTCTTGTCCTTTGTTTTTCTCCTGATCGCTGGTTTTGCCCTTGTTGTTCTTTCTTTAGCTCTGATGATACTCCACCGAGGGGAAAAAAATTTATTTCTAAAAATTAATCACACCAACAGATTTACACAAGGTCCATGATTTGTTGCTTTCTTTGCTGTGCTGATCAAGCCAACAGCCAAAACACCGGACGGGAGATTTAGGCACACCGTTGGAAATTTACCAACCTCGCACGGTTAGACGGTGCCTGTCGGAATCGGCGAAAAGAACAAATCAAAACGGGCCTATGGAAGATGCAGATCGATTCTTCATCCGCCAACCAGTAGCCATGGTCGCCCATTCTTCGGCAGGGCAATCTTTATCGGGGTTAAACCCAAGTGGAAATGATAATCGTTGCCGTATGCACCAGAGGGAAAAAAAAAAAAAAAAAAGTCGCCAACAAAACCCCTTGTATTTTTTACCGCTAGGCAAAATCCTTGCAATGGCTCACTGTGTGAAAATTCTTATTAAGACGAAAAAAAAAAAAATACCAACCGGCCTTGCATCATAGCTCGGCCTACCCACCAGGATATACCCACAACCGTCTATCTGAGATTGTTTTTATCCCGCACGCTGATGAATCTCGTCCTATCAAGTCCCTGCTCCCCACAAAGCAGGACGGACTCGAATAAGTCTTGGATGTGGAAAAAAAAAAAAAAAAAAAAAAAAAACTCGTTCATGTTGGCGGTTCCACATTTTCGGGCGCCCTCCTTGCCCTGACCCTGTCGCTCCCAATTCTCTCCTGTCCCTGCTCCCCCTGGGGCGAGCTTATCGAAAACCCGCGCCTTGCTGCTTGCTTGGTCTTGTCTGGGATATTTGCGTGGCACCAAAAGCGTCCACAGTGAGAATGATAGCAAATCAGGCAAGCAAGCAAGCAGGCAGACGTAGGGGTGTTGCATGGTTTGAACCATCTCTCTTTGTGACAATCTCTCGGGTATAAGTAGATGTCCGCCAGACCCAAAACAAACCCCAGAAAACATCACTTCATTCTCCAGTTTCTTCCCCATATCATACGCTAGCATCTTTCATGATTCAAGTATACCAGATTTCTGCTCGCCTTTCAACATAGCTAGCTTGAAAGACCAACATCGTCACCAGTATCGTCATCATATTCTATAACGTCACCGGGTCTTCTCGAGCACCTTAAGAAGGACTCGCGTTTTCCACAACAACACTCTTCTTTTTGTTTTTCTCTATCGTCAACATCCCTAACCACCACCTACACCACAAACAACCAAACCAACAACATGTCGTCCCAACCGCAAAGACCCGCCGGCCCCGTGAGGTCCCAGTCGGCCAGCAGCTTCGCTGGTGCCTTCGACGTCGCCCGTCACAAACTCGACAAGCAGCTCGACAAGGAGATGCGCAACGAGCTCAAGAACCTCACCCTCGTAGAATCAGACTCCTCCACACCGACCAGCCCCGGATCCTTGGCATCGGATTCGGGCTCCGGCACCCCCAACAGCCCCGGAACGCCCTTGACTGCCGCCCTCACACCCCTCACAGATCCGGATGTCGCTGAGGAGTTTGCGTTTGCTTTCGACATTGACGGCGTCCTCATTCGCGGAGGCAAGGTCATCCCGGAGGCGGTCGAGGCCATGAAGGTCCTGAACGGCGAGAACAAGTATGGAGTCAAGGTGTAAGTGTAAAAAAAAAGACCCACACACACACACACACACACACACACACGCAAGTGGGAAAAACCATCCCCGATTGCTCCCCACCTGTCACCACAAAAAGGAAAGCACAGTCTACTGACACCGTTCCCCACAAATTAGACCGTACATCTTCCTCACCAACGGCGGCGGCAAGACCGAGGCCGAGCGCTGCAAGGACCTCTCGGCCCAGCTCGAGATCGAGGTGTCTACCGGCCAGTTCATCTGCGGCCACACGCCTATGAAGGAGCTGGCTGAAGAGCACCGCACCGTCCTGGTCGTCGGCGGCGAGGGTGAGAAGTGCCGCGAGGTGGCCGAGGGCTACGGGTTCCGGGACGTCATCACCCCCGGTGACATCATCAAGGCCAACGCGGCCACGGCGCCCTTCCGCAAGCTCACCCCTCAGGAGCACTCCAACTCGCGCGACCTGCTGGCCCGCACCGGCGGCGACCTGTCCAAGATCGTCATCGAGGCCGTCTTTGTCTTTGCCGACAGCCGCGACTGGGCCAGCGACCTGCAGATCATCATCGACGTCGCCATGAGCAAGGGCGGTCGCCTCGAGACAAGGTCCGAGACCTTTGACGAGGGCCCCCCAGTCTACTTCAGCCACAACGACACCCTCTGGGCCGCGCAGCACGAGCACGCCCGCCTGGGCATGGGCGCCCTCCGCCGCATCGTCGAGGTCGTCTTCTCCGACGTCACCGGCGGCAAGGGCACCCTCCGCGCGCACTCGTTCGGCAAGCCCCAGGTTCCCACCTTTGAGTTCGCCACGCGTCTGCTGCAGCGCTGGCGCGAGGACCGCCACGGCCTCACCTCTGGCGCGCCCCCACCCGAGACCGTCTACTTTGTCGGCGACACCCCGGAGAGCGACATCCGTGGCACCAACGCCATGGACGCCGTCAGCGACAACGAGTGGTACTCGATCCTGGTCAAGACTGGCGTCTACCAGGACGGCACCGTGCCCAAGTACGTGCCCCGCGCCACCGTCGACACCGTCCTCGACGCCGTCAACCACGGCATCGAGAGGGAGATGGAGAGGCGGAAGGCCGCGGCGCTGGCCGCACCGGCTATTGCGCCCGAGAAGATGGCGAAGATGCAGCTGACTGGGCAGGAGAATCCTGTTGAGCACCTCGAGGTGGTTGCATGAAGGAGGGAGGCGAGACCTTCATTTTTCCTTTTGTCCTCTCGGTGGTTTCCAGTTGGTCTTCACTTCAGTCTTGATACCACGACGGTCTTGCCCACGGTGGCAGACCGCGATTTACCATCGCTCGTTCGATTTGATGTTTTTTTTATCTTTTTATTCTTCTCGCTTCTTTTTTCTTCTTTTTTGCATGTTTCACGACGCACGAAGCGGAGATCATCGGGTAATGGACTCAAAAAATATTTCTTTTGGGTTATTGGCTTTGGGTTACTACAGGATAGACAACAGATTATGTTAGAATCGGAGTTTTATATATTGGGTAACTTTTGCTCACCTGTCCTAATTGCATTCAGTGACTTGCACATATGGAATGTCACAATTATGATTCATCCCCGACGATGGTAGCACATTCATTATGTAGCTTGGTTCGCCACTACACCATGCCTTATGTTTGGGTTTCCGCAAATGTTTAATCCGTAAACGTTGTGATATTTGGGTCCTTCAGTTGCCGGCCAAGCCAATCTTGGACATCGAGTGTTGAACCGCCAATATATGAATGCGAAATGAAGGCCAAGTTGACCCAATACGCCAGTTCCACAAATGACGAGAGAGGGATATCGTACGTGGTCGAGGTCGTCGGATCGTAACGCCGAGGTTTAGTACAACGGAAAATCGAGAGATAGTAGCCGGCACGTAGACACCATCGAGAGCGGCAAGGTGGCTCCTTACGACTCCCCAAAGCCAAACCCACCCCAAACACTCCCGGCCTTCCACCCAGCCTCTTCGACCGCCCGCCTGCGCCGCTCCCGCTCCACCAGCGCCTCTTCGACGCTCATACCAAGCCCGAATCCAGGAATCTCCTCTCTCTCAACACGCAGCCAGCCTCTCGGGCCCGCAACGACGTCCACCACCGCCGAGGCGGCCCCATCCTCACCATCCCCGGCAGCAGCGGCGGCAGCACCGACGGCGCCACCAACTACAACAGTCCCCCACCACTCTCGAGCGCCACTACCATGCCGGCCGTACACGAGATGCTGCTCTGCGATGGCAACGGCAGCACGGATCACGGCCGACTGCGGGCCCGAGGTGCGGGCAGGCCGGTGAACGTGCACGTGGGCAAGGTCTGCGGGCGTAGGCCTGGTAGTGACGCTGTTTTTGTCGTCTGATGGAGACGACGACCAGGGAGTGCACTGCAGGACGCGAACGGGGTCGAAACGGCCGTCGAGATCGACGACGACGACGGCCTTGCTGTGCGGCGGTGCGATCAGGGTCGCGATCAGGAGGTGCAACAGGGCGAGGTGGCGGCCCGAGATGGACACGAGGGCTGAGCCGGTCGCGCGGGCATGGCGGGCTGCTAGGTCATTCAAAGGTGCGATCGGGAAGGTTTTTGGTTGTGGTCCCCTGCGTTTGCTGTCGGGGGTAGTTGTTATCGATGTAGATTGCGGGTTTGGGCCCGTCACAGGGTGTGTTTCTGCATCGAGGACGGCGATGGATACACGAAGTGAATTGAGTATCTGGATGAAGAGTTAATAATTATAAGAGAATGTTCTTAATTTTCATAGAAAAAGCATGGGTGTACAATTTGGTAAAGTTTTTCTTGTCTTGGCCTTGTCAAAATATGCTTATTCGAAGAATGGTTGTTGAAACAAAGAAAAAAAAAAAACAATTGCTCATCCTTTCCATTTCTCCAACCACTAACGTCATCGACATCGACATTCACGTCGTCGAGACATCATCGACTCCAACTCACCTACTCAAAACAGCTCTAGGGAAAAACCAAGAGTATACCAAATGATTATAGAAGAGGGGCAAATCTTACCTCTTCAAGCGTCGTCTCCTCAATCTCCCCCAGCATTCTGGCGCCGGTAGATCCGACCGCCGTCATCGTTACACAAAGGACCAAAAATACCAAGAAAGAGATCGAATTCTTTTTCTATTTTATTTTTTATTTTTTTCCGATATGCCGCAGATAACGGCCTTTCAAGCCGCCAAGCTCCCCGATGCGGTGCAGGTCAACGAGGAGGGCAAGAAGCGAAAGCCGCCGGCCGGAGGTTCTGCTCCGCCCAACCACAGGATCGATCTGCGGCGCGACTGCGAGCTCATGTCCATGCTCCAGCACAGCTGCGAGGTTGCGAGGCCCAACGAGCCTGGGTCGGTAGTCACGTGCTGGCCGGTGAGGCGTCTATTTCGGAGGTGAGTTGTTTTCTTTTCCGTTGAGTTTAATTTGATTTCTTGTTTCTACTTTTTTTTTTTTTTTGCTGAACCATGGCTCTTTAGCTGGGCGATACTAACGAATGATTCCTTCGATCCAGATGTCAAGACAGAAAGGGCCCGTTCATGGTTGAGACAACGGCATGGGAGGGGTTCGACGGCTGTCCTGCCGAAAACCCGAAAGGCCTCGTACACGCTGGAGACGGCAAGCAGCCAGTGGTCGGGAAATCTTCGGCATGGCATAAAGCGTACTGGAGTTGAAATACCTACTATGACCTAAAGTAGCACTCTGCAATATGGATCCCATCGTCGTCGATCGTCTGTGTCTGCTGGGCCAACCCAGGCCTAGTTTCACCGTGTGCTATATGGTCAAGTGGGTATTTATGCATCGTTTCCCCTAGGCTTTCTTTCATATATCAAGTAGCCCACTCCAGATGACTCTCGCTGCCAGTCGTGGACGCGTCCTGACAGCTCTATGCCGTCATGGCCCAACGAGGTACATCCCTCTCTCCATGCCTTTCATCAACAAAAAAAGAGATACCCAACATAACATCTGCATATTAAGTCACATACAAAACATCGGAACCTTGCG
Source organism: Pyricularia pennisetigena (assembly GCF_004337985.1). Classification (NCBI taxonomy): domain Eukaryota; kingdom Fungi; phylum Ascomycota; class Sordariomycetes; order Magnaporthales; family Pyriculariaceae; genus Pyricularia; species Pyricularia pennisetigena. The sequence continues at coordinate 7,676,471 of NC_043741.1, forward strand.
GTGAAGAGGATTGCACGAGGAGAAAGAAAAGTAAGGTTGCGTATTGCTTATGACTCCGTCTATAGCTCTACCTCGCCAGCTGCGACACTCGGCAAACCCATCACGTCTATTCAATCACCCTCCCCACGAGCTGCTAATTTCGTCTTTTCGTCGTCACGCCCACAATTCTACCCAACTAAGCACGCGCAGCAGCCCTCTGGTCCTCAAGCTTCTTGTAGTAGTTGTCGCGCATGTTGGTGCGCGGGACGTGGTATCCGTACCTAAACCGTACCCGACAGTGGTTAGCAAATGGCACATGCCGGGTCGTCCAACCCCGTGAGACCCAATGGCTATTGCCTTGTCGAGGACAAAGCGATGGTTCACGAAGGAGGTCATATGTAGTCGTCATACCAGTAGAGGCTGCCCATGGCAGTTCCAAGACCTTTATGGAGGAATAAATGTTAGCAATCCACGCATTGAACGAAAAATGGCATGACGGCTGCCGTCTAGCTCGGCAAAATGCCTGTAGCCCGTAAAGCCTCCGCCAACTGATCCGAGTTTTATTTCGTGAGGAGACACGTACTGAGACCAATTGAAAGGTCGAGGATGAGGCCCCTACGGAGCATCTACATTAGAGTCACCAAAGCCCGCGTTAGCTTGCCAATTCCATCTCAATCCAGAGACCAGCGGCCGACTTTGGGATCGCGCTGGTGTCGAGGCCCAATCGCGACCGGCCCCAATTCGCACGCCTGGTTGGTAGAGAGAATGCTGCCTTGATGCAGACGTACACCAACGATGGGCTTGATGGCCATTTTGTCAATTGATCGGTCGCTGATTCTTCGATGGCTTTTTTTTTCGATCGGGCAACTGGGTTGCGTGAGGTGGGGTTGCTGGTTCGGTTCGATTGCGGTCGGTTTTCTAGATGGGATTGAAAGCTTCAATCCAAGTTCTTTCCCGAGTGGTCTGACGATGCTTCGGCAACAGCAAGGCTAGTGGGTGGAGCTCTCGCTGGGAACAGCTATCGCACGTGACTTTACCAGTAAAGCTATCGGGACGCAGGTACCGATTGGTTCAATTGGCGACAAGGGTGGGTGGTAATGGGCATTATGTCAGCAGCTGCGTCCGCCCAAAATTTTGGGAGCCGCGTTACCTTGAGCGGAAACGTTAAGACGTAGTACGGTCTGACGACGACGAGGAGGAGGAGCAAGAGGTGATTGAACAAAAACCCACCATCAGCAGCCGCACGGTCTCTGCTTAGGTCTCTTCGAGCAGTCGCGGCGACAAGAAGAACAAGAAAAAAAACTAGGCGACAAGACACGATGAGCTTACACCTCCCTACAAGGCGGGCTCTTGCAGCCGGTTGGTGTCCGCCCATCCACGTTTTCCTCTCCCAACGGCAGTGCTGCTACTTTGCAGCAAAGAATGGCCAGGGCACACATTGAAAAATCCCCCGTACCTCTAGTGTTAGCTAACCTCTTTCCGTCTGCCTCGACCGCCCCTTGCGCTTAGCCTGTACCGCCCGCCCAATATCGTGCCAGCAACAGCTCCGCAGCTTCTTTGGCAAGAAAAACTTCCTGAGGAGGACTTCTTCTCCCGAAAAGACCACCGAGTTCACCAGCCAATCCATTCAAGACGCCCTGAAGAGACAGCAAGACAAAGAGGCCGCGGACAGGGCCAACGCGGTCACCATCCAGCAGCGCCTCGGCCGCACAAAGCTAGGCAGTCAGTCCATCTTCGACGAGAAGGACGATGTCGAGGCCACAAACACCGCCGCCGAGGCCACCAGCAGCGGTCAGCAGTCCGCTCCAGACACCCGCAAGCCCGGGACGATCCCGGGGCTCGTCAGGACGTACGAGGCCATGTGCCGCAGCACGGATCCGGACCCGCGAGGCGACATGCGCTTTACGCGCAAGATGGTGACGCGCTACGTGAGCCGGGCCCTGGACCCCGAAGGCCGCGAGACTAAGGCCGAGCGACTGGCACGCACCGAGCGGACCCTGACCTATCGGGGCCCCGTCTGGCGCCTCGCCCCCAAGAAGCACGTCAAGCTGGCCCGCCAGATCGCCGGCAGGACGGTCGACGACGCCATGATCCAGATGCGCTTCTCCAAAAAGAAGTACGCCCGGGACATTGGCATCACGCTCGACGCCGCCAAGGACGAGGCCGCTGTTGTGGCCGGCATGGGCATCAAAGAGCCGGCGGATGAGAAGTTCAAGCCCGAAAAGATCCAGCTCAAGGACGGCAAGTGGGTCACCATCACCGACCCCAACAAGCTGTACATTGAGCAGGCCTGGGTCAACAACGGAAGAAAGGTCTTTGCCGGCTTTGTTTACCCAGCCAGGAGAGCTCATATCCCCAAGTGGTCAATCCCGACCAGTAAGTAAAATAACCTCCTTGAGCTTTGTTGTCGGCGCGCCAGGTGTAGGACAACGCTTTTACTGACGACCTGTCTCTTGCAATAGACTTGAATCTTGTCCTCAAGGAGCAAAGGACACTCATCAGGGAGTACAAGGAGAGGAAGGCCAAGGAGGACGCGCGCAAGCCCTGGGTCCATCTGCCCAACAGACCGGTAACGACCCAGAGGCAACACTACTCGTGGTAAACAGAGCTTTTGACCCCAGGATAACAAGCATCCCGGCTGCTTCTTAATACCCTTACTCTCCTGTTTCTGTCGCAAACATCTGTACAAAGCTTTGATGGGTTATATTGGCATTGCTGCCAGGGGATGAAATGTATTTGTAAAACTAGAAGTCAACCAGTTATAAAGGCCTCTTGTAAATTATGTGCGACTCTGACTTCTCAAATGATCCTCTCTGTTCGGCTCCTTGTGATACGTGTATACTACTTGCAGACTTCAGGAAGTGCAGTCTACAGTTTAAGAGACGTCAAGTCCAAAGCTTGGTCAGTCATCAGAACATGCTAAACGGGACATCTCCATATTTTACGGATCGATAGGCTTCTTCACCCCATAATCAACCCAACCAGGAAAGTACATGGAATGACACAAGTCCAGTTGTTAAAAATCAAGGCATGTAAGCAAGTTAGGTTATTCATGTCAAACATCATTGTCATAAAATCATTTGCAACCCCGAGCAATATCTGTTGCCAAAACTGAACATCAAAGCGAAAAAAAAAAGCATGTGTTCAACCAATCATGATTCAAGGCATGAGGCAAAAATATCGCCTGTATTTGATAGAAGAAAAGAGGCAAGTGACGGAAACCCATCAACATCCCAGCTTTACTCTTCCTTTTGGATCAAAAGGTGTTTTTTTGATGGGTAACTTATGAACAGTGAAAGGGAAAAAGTAACAAACGAAAAAGGTTTTGTTCACTTCAAACCATGGTCCTTGGCGTCTGCCTTGGCAGCATATCTTCGTATCGCCGACTCTTGAAGTCAATGTCCGAAGGGGAGTTGCTTTGGTACTTGTCGTGGAAATGATCACCAGCGTACGTCCGGCCGGCACCAGGCATGGGGTCGCTAATCTTGAGACGGCGAAGCTGGTCGTTGTCACGGCGCTGATTACGCCTGTGAAGGAATACGCAAACCAGAACGCCTATCAGACCGAGTGCCGCTACAGCGCCGCCAACAGCAATACCGATTTTGGCCGTGTTAGAGAGCCCCTCAGCTGACTTTTCGCTTGTTGTAGGTGCAGGAGTTGCTGATGAGGTCGCCGAAGATGAAGTGGTGCTGCTACTTTTGGTCGACGATGGGGTGCTGCTAGATGAGGTTGTTGTCGCAGTCGCAGTTGACGTTGAGCTCGATGTTGTCGAAGCGGCAGCGGTAGTAGGTGCAGGAGCTGAGGTTGGTGGCGCTGAGGTAGAATGAGGCGGAGTCGACGCTGGAGTTGATGGGGCTGGAGTAGCTGATGTCGCAGCAGCCGGAGAAGCAGCAGCTATCAGACAGTCAGCTCAAAGGCCTTGCTCATACAGCAACTATTCTCAAGACGATTGGGCCACACGTACCAGCACAAACAGCATCGACGTATACGTTTAACGCAGAATGGACAGCTGCTGCGTCAGCGCCACAGCTTTGAGTCACACAGTCTTTCAGGCCGTTGCGATAGTCAGGTTTGTCGCAGAGGCACTTCTGGTCGGCAGGAGCACAACCCAATGTGCCCTTCATGCTGTTGAAGCAGCCTTGCTGTGACGCTCGATGTGGTTAGCCGACAGCCCAAAGAAAGCACCTGCATGCAGCGGAATGAGATGTTCCCCCAATGCAACCCTCTCGGTTACATTAGCCTGTTGCAGGGCCACCCAGTGACCCTGCGGTTGCATGGCGTATGTGAGAGGTATATTGCAGCAGCTTAACGTCATGCGACTTGGAAAGACCATTCCCTCTCCCGGCGGAATAACAAACCACATCGTGGGATACGGAAAAATTAAGACGATGGGAGAAATGGAATTGTAAAGTGGAAAATGAGACTCACCCCGCATGCCGGAACAGGGTTGATGTCCTGAGCCAAGGCCAGACTGGCCGCAAGTGAGACAAGAAGCAAGGCGACGCGCATGTTGGCGGAGTTTTTATGCGTGAAAGTCGAAAAAGAATTCTTGATCTGGAGTTGCTTTTTTTTGGAGTTCGAGCAAAGGAAAGGAAAGAAAAAACAGATGGGCGAATCGACTGGGTTCTTGAAAGGGCCCAAGTTGAAGATGTACAGACCGTTTGACTGCACAAGGAAGGGAAGCGTGTTGTCAAGAGTCGTCACGCTTTGATCCTCGGATTATGATTTTGGCGTTGCGCGCAGATCGGTTCGGTAACACAGGGTGATGATAGATCACGCCCTGGACTCGGTTTGGTGGTATCACAGCAGTAGAGGATGATGATAATTCGCGTTTGGTCCCGTGAAATGCAAGACAGAGCTGAGCTGAGTGGCTGACTGGCACGGTAATACGGGCTATGCAGACCTGTCGAAATGTAGGCACAGAGAATCGAAGTGTCGTTGGAAAAAGACACGGATGACAGAATTGAAGACGAGGACGCCAGATCCCGTAGGCTTTGACCAAATTGAAGAAGCGAATGCGATCAAAACCGAGCTTAAAAGACCACCTAGAGAAAGGCGGAAAGGGGTACCGAAAAGTGAAAGTCGCGAAGAAGAACAACCTTGGCGAGGAAGGAAAGAAAAAAAAAAAAGAGTCAAAGGAGTGACGGGAAAGGTATGGTAAATAGATGATACCTATGAGAGAAGTTCTCACAAGAACGGAGGAAAGAACGAATGAAAGAGCAGGAGCGAACCCGATTACAAGTAAAAGGCCAAAACAGGAAGGAGCGGAACAGGTGCAAAGCGGCTCTCAGTCAGGACAGTCGGGCAAGAGTTGCTTATTGCATTTGCTCTCGGTAATGGGTGAGGGAGCTCTGCAGAAAGAAAAGAAAATAGGAACCTCGAGATGTGCCCTGACGACAAGTAGACCGGGTTGGGACCAAAACCAGAGCTAGGAAGCAGGCTGGCGGAAAGAACGGACGGAAATCGAATTAATATGCAATATCAGCGCGCTTTCCTCCTGGATGCCCGCAATCAATCACATCAGCTGGGTCCGGCTGGGATGTGGGAGGGGGGGTGTACCTGGCAGCCAAGACCCCTGGATGAACGACACCCTGTCGCGGGAACAGGAACTGACTTGAGAAGCCCCGCTGACAGGAAGTGGTGGGTCCTTTGGTTTCGTTCTCTCTTTCTTGGACCCGTTGCGCCCGTGTCCCAAGAGCTAAGCCAGAAGCCATGCCAAAAAGAGACGACGGTTTGCTCCCTGCATCCATCGCGTCACCTCATTGAATAAAAGTAAAACCAGGTAAACAAAATGAATAATTTGTTCGTCTGAACTACTTTTTGCCGCCAAGAAGGCGAATAGACGCAAAGTAGCTTTGGTGACTGAGCAGCAAGCTTTGTCCCAACATCCATCACTCATCGCAGTCAAGCGCCATCGTCCTGCCAAGTTACTCGCAGGGCGGGGCCTTGAATAAGGCATGCATGCACCTTCAAGCCCCTCTTACAACGGCGAGGATACCTTCGTGGGCAGGAGGATAATTGGAGCCGAGCGCGGCAACGCGGATAATGCTTCAAAATCGGCAAATCCGAACACAACAAGACCTTTTTTGGCTCTAAAGAGAACATTTCCCCAATACCTGCCCTCCCGCCGATCGGAGTAACATCCCACCACACCCTCAATGCGATCAATTATAGCAGCTGTTCTCTGAATATAGCCGGTCGTGTTCCCCAGATTTGGGGGCTCGCCTCTTTTTTTCCCTGATGACCGCAGCAACCGCGAATATAACATCGTCTATTCGTCCAACACCCCTGGGTCGACGCCGCAGTAAGCGGCTGACCTCTTTTCTTTTCCTTTTTTTGTTGTTGTTTTCTCTTCCTGTAGAACTTGATCCTGTTTTAGATCTTTTCTTTTTGAATTCTGCATTTTGTTTGAGACATTTGTTTTTTGTTTTGTTTGGGGGTGTGGTGGTACTCATCGCATTCCGGCAGTTCGTAAATCCATCCCTTTCTCCGATTGTGTCCCCGTTGGCTGTTGCAACCTCAGCTTTGGACGAGCTGTAACAAAAATCGCGCGCAAGGGATGTGTTTGTCGCTCTTGTTGGCGCAGTTGCCGCCCCTTTGCACCTATGTCCACAGTCCATCCACGAACGTCGTCGTCACCTTTGCCCTTTTTGCTCATCTAAATGGAGTTGATAAGGCGGGCAAGGACAAGGGTCGATGATCTGTTGCAGGGACCCTTCGCATCAGCCACACTCGGCCAGCCAGTTGATCTCTTTTTTTTTTTTTCCCTCCCATAGGCTTTTGTGGACCCGCGAAAAGAAAATACAGGGGCACCGCGGGGCCAACCACCTTGGCACCCTTTAAAGAACACCCAAAAAAAGTACATGAGCGGAAGGGTGAGCCTGGGTGGTATTGAAGGGATTACGTGGCTTCTAGAATATTAGCTAGCTCGAAAGCAGCAATCGTCGAGACAGATGCGTTTTAATCTGAGTGACTATCAACGTGCAGGTCTCGTTTGATATTCTTTTGTTGGCTTTTTTCTGATCTCTCAACGTGCCGAGTGAACCGTTTTCATACCTACCTAGTCAAAGTCGATCGGAGACGTTCATATTTGTTCCTGTTTGCTGATTAGCTGCAATAAGCAATTTTGGGCCGGCGTGTTTCAGAACCAGGGGGTTGACAGGAACCACAAAGTTCCAAGGATTCCCCCAATTAAGGGAGCGCTTCAAGTCAACACTGGGCCGCCTGGCGGTTGCTTTGATTTTCATTTCACTGACTTTGCTGGGCATGATTGCAAAATACACAGTTCTCATGCCCATTGGCTTATTGTACTTGGAGAAATGCTTGTTGCACAGTCGCCGATCACCAGTCAGCCACTTGCATTTCCTACTGTAAATTGGACAGACCTGCATGTGTGCACCGATTGGACGGGAGCCGGGCCGTTGTACAGCCAGCAGCAACTACGCGCGGTGCGTAAAAGTTTGGATGATTGCATGTCAAAGTCAGACCTCAGCCTGATAGCCAACAGTCCGGTCGTCATTAGTGAAGCGCTGCAGCGCTGCAAGCTCTTTGATGGATCTGACCGGACTAATTGGTCATACTAGACTAGAAATAGTATCAGAGGTACACTGCGTTAGTTGCCGTGGGAAATGTGCACCTTGAAACTGCAAACAAGGCAGCCGGCAAAATCCTGGGCTGCAATTGAAATCATTTGAAGCCCCGGCAGATTTCTTCAACAAGCCGTTGAAGACGCTACACAAGCGTGTGCAACTACCTAGAGTAATGAAACCCGACTCGCCGTGAATGGCTCCTTTTCATGCCTTCAAAGCACACAATTGAATTGCAGAACAATTACGCCCTTGACGATACTCGACCACGCACAATGCACCCGCATAACGGCTACCCCCCCGTCTGGGCGGGATCGGTAAGGAAGATTGGGATTTGTTGTCTCTCACCACCCATGGCGGATTTGAGGCAGCATCCCTGTGTCGTGATAATTGCTTCTTATGCCTACCACGTTAATGCTCCCCTATTTTTGTGCAAATGCCAACGCTCTGCTTTTTTGTTTTTCCTTTTCTTTTTCGACTCTTCAAGCTTTCTTTTGCACCGGGGAATATGCAAAACAGCACCTTTGACATCGGGGCGGCCTTGGCTTTGGTCCCCTGGATTTTGCTTTTGTTCGGTTTGGCAGTTGCCGATGTGCACTTGGCGTCGAAACCTCCCCTGGTTTTCGACCTCCCCATCATCTCTGCTCTGTGGACGAGTTACACAGCATGAATGGGACGGTGATTTAGAATGACCCAAGTCGCGTCCGAGGCGTCCTTCGCGCCCGCGCATCCTCACAGGCTCAACTGGCCGATGCATGATGGATGCCTCCGCCCCGTCATTTCGCGATCGTTCCAGAATACCGGCTTCTCTGATGTTGGCCCCATGTTGTATCTTCCGGTGCCCCTGCAGCACCCTGAGCGATCTACATCAGTGGAAATTCGATTAGGCGATGAGGAATGCGGATCACCATATCGCATTGAGCATGGAAACTTTTCACTTGGGTGGTTTTTTTTTGGTTTTTTTTTTTTTTTTTTTCCGTCCGTGACGGTATTTCTGGTTACTCACCGACGAGGGGAAAAAAAATTCAGACGAGGTCTGCCCTGTCTCGAGTTAAAAACGTTGAGCGGGGGATGCACATGGAATTTCGTTTGTGGAGCCGACTTTCTTTCTTTGTTTGCGATTTGCTCTCTCTTGTTACGACGTCATGACTAACGGTGCGTTTCGAAACTCATGCGTTACCACATGATGCTTGCCTTTCACTGGCAGTTGTCGTCCCGTTGCTTTGACGCTCCTCGTCGTTGATGTTGCTATGTTGGTGGATGAACACCCAGTCAAGTCGACCTGCGCAGGTCGCCTGTGGCCAAATTTGACTCGTTTATCGGACGGCTGGTACCTGCATATAGATTGTCGATGTGTGCGAGATTTAGACCCCTGGGTCCTGAGCGCTGTTTCGTGCTGCGAATCTTGGGTAACGATGCCTTTGCTCGTCTGGTTATGCGGGCATCCGCCGGATGGTCTGCCGTTTACTGTAGCGTCTGTGTCTGATCTCATCGGTCGTGCACAAGCCTTCTGGACATTTAGCTCCCAAGTGTAGGGACCTTGCAGGGCGGAGCGAAACTACCCGAGTGACACGAGCACAAAGCACTACGTCACAAATACATTGCAGGCCTCCAGAGCTTCCAGTACTTTCATGACTTGGCGCGGCTTTGACGGGAATGTCAGTTCGAGTTTATGGATGTGGTGATACAGCCCGTTGGTCTGTCAATCCCGTTGGAATGTCAGAAGCACAAGTTTGAGAGACGAGGAAGGGGATGGACGAGAGACGAGACTGAAGATTAAAGACAGCCGGTAGACTTTCGCATGCCAAGCCAACTGGTGCAGGCAGGTACAGTGCTGCATATCAAGCAGAGGGTAATGGCCCTTGGCCGGATTGGTTCAGGGGAGCTAAATCTTTGTATGATAAATCGGCCGCAGTTGTCCAGGCCGATGCCAAAACCAAGGAGTGGGAGGCAGTCCATTCATGATTGATCAGGGATGTATCACTGGGCTAGTTCAAAAGTTTGTCAATGCCTTCATCTCACCACTCGGCCATTGTTTGCGACCTCCTGTGAATAGTGTGACTTGTCCGCTTGGTTGACTGACAACCCAAAGGGGTTTGCATCAGGTACAAGACCGCATATCTGAGGTATTGCGGTTCCCAAAGTCGCCTGTGCTCTGCCTCAAGGCAGTCAAAGACCACTGGCGGGCCCACTGTGAATTGTTACTCACTCATTCGACATTTCAGGCTAGTATCTCGACAAGAATATAATGCATCCAGAGCTTCAGAGATAGTCTATCGGGCCCGATGAGCATATCGATGATATTGGTCATGTACAACGTTACAGCTAATTTGGCAAACATTGTGCAAGGGGCCTTACCAATCGAACTGTCAGTTAATAATAATTAAGTTTCTTCTAAGCTACTCGGTGTGATGTCTTGTTTATGGTTCATCCGGTTCCGGTTGTTCGTGTATTTCCAGTTCTAGATCTCGTGGAATGTCTAAATCATATTCTTAGGACTAGACACAAACACTTCATAGTCCGTACTTTATCCGAGGTAGACCCCGTTGTCTCCTCGATTTGACCCGTAGATTCGTTTCTGTCGTTATCGGTTTCGTCTTCTGTACGTAGTTGGTTGACACTAGTGCTGTTTTGTGTGTTGGTAGGTTGTATCGTAGTGCTTGTCGAGCCTTGATCTCGGTCGACCTTGCTATTTCGATCCAAAGTATTCGGTACTGACCTTGGCTACTGTACCTCGCTATCGGCTCTCGTATGATAGTAGCCGTTCCAGGTCGAAATAGGCTTCAGTAGCAGGTATATTGACAAATTCCCGGATGCGATAAACCTTTTGCTTTGTGACACAGTGTTTGCTGGGATTTGTATAGAAGCAGCTCAAGAACATTGCAAACTACATTGCTTAACTCGGCAAGTCAAGACTCGTCGCAAACGAATGGTTCGAGGTTAAGCAAACGGTCTCTCAGGAAAGCCCACCTCGAAACAATTACATGAAATGTAAGAGCTGTTATATTGTACCCAAGTACAAATACAGGGAGCTTATGAAGAAGCCAGAGAGAGAAACTACGGAATATACATAGAAATCAAGAGGGATCATTCTCATGAGCTTATACCCCCTTGAATAACATGCGCGCACATCAACTGCCAGCTCGGGGAACAACACGCACACATAAATTGGATGTACTTTGCTGCGTTGGAAGCATATCAAGTATACGCGGAAGTTTGGATCTTGGTACTGGTCTGGTCCGTTCATTCACTACAAAGTTTCCAGTACAAGAAGTTTAAAAAAAAAAATTCCCTTGTTAGCAACATACTGATCCTGGTTCAGAGCTTTTGGCTTGTGAATGACGAGTGTTGAACACAAGCCGGAAGTCGAAGGATTTCTTACTCGCTTGTTGTTGAAACATATATGACTTGAAGGCCCGCCTGTTCCAGCTTACTACTCCGTGAAAAAGAGCAAAACATGGTGCAGCTTTGAGATGATTAGGTTCTGAACAGAGGCCCAAAGATGCAATGTTGGATGGCGCCAAGCTATATTGCTCCTCCCGCGTGGTATAGTGCGGATTAACATGCGGGGTAGGTGGATGTTTATACCCAGACTATTACGTAATTAGGTACTCCGACGTAGCATCGGTTGACCTGCCTTCGGGCCCGGGACCTGACTCCTGGTTTTCCTTGATGTCATGAATCTTCCGGTAGTCGGGACATGTCGCCGGTAATTCATTTGGCCGAACTTGTACCTCGGCTCAGTGCAGAAAATCAGTGCATACCTCGAGCAGGAAGCTAGTTCATGTATGTAGGGTCAAACCGACTGCAAGCACCTCATCGTGACCCCACAAACTTGTGGGCGCGTTACGAGTAGCTTACGTTGAGAGGATATTGGTGTAGTTCCTCACCGCGAGAGATGTTAGTCGGGGTCTCCATGGACTCGATAAATGCTAAAAAAGTAAAAAGATCACACGAACCAGCATCAGAGAAGAAACCCCAATTGCGGCGGGATCTGCCAGTAGTGCGTCGGTGGTTTCGCCCCAAAAATGTGCTGTGTTTCTCCAAAGCTCCAAGTGGTTCGGTCCAGATGACCCCGACTCATGATCAAACCCAGTCAAGCCAGTCAAAACAAGTCGGTGTGCAGGGCGCAGTTAGTCGGCTTACTATGTATACTACCTGCCCACTTGCAGCGCCTTAACATTGTAATTGCTTCCCCGCACGTATACTACGTTGCTAGTAAAAGCCTGACAAGAAATACAACACGCGCGCCATGGATCTGCGGGCGCCTGCAGCCACGGGCGGGGGGACCATGTGTTTGCATACGTCAGTTTGGCCGGACGGAGAATCAATAAAGCAAAAAAACAACAAGGGAGAAGCAAAATGTCGGCCGAAACTACAAAACAACTAGGGTTCTAGCCTTCTCTGCGCGCGGTTTGAACGCATCTTTCCTACTTTCCTCTCTCGCTCACTCCTAGCCGGGCAAGCTATCTTTTTGTTAAGGATAGGTCGGCAAAGACCAAGATCGAAGGCCCAGTATGCGCGTCGCAAGAAAACCAGCATCAAGCAGCAGCAGGAGCACCAAGATGGCGGCCCAGGCTATCCTCCTGCTTGCCGGCCACGTCGTCGCCCAGTGTCCAGACTACGTAAAGTACTCAACGCAGCGACACGAGCCCTTCAGCACGGGACGGTATGGTCTGTCGTACATGCGACCGCCGCCCGAGTGCCGGACCTTCCGGGCAGCCGAGGTCGACGACGTCGTCGAGCGGATGAAGAGCACCATCGCGGATCCTGACCTGGCGCGGCTGTTCGAGAACGCGTTCCCCAACACGCTCGACACGGCCATCAAGTGGCACGGCGTTGCGGCCGACGACCCGTCCGAGGAGCTGACCTTTATCATCACGGGCGATATCAACGCCATGTGGCTCCGCGACTCGGCCAACCAGCTTCAGAGCTACATGCCGGTCCTCAAGGCTAACAGCAGCAAAGAAAGCATCGCGGGCCTGTTCAGAGGCGTCATCAACCTGCAGGCCCGGTACCTGCTCACGTCGCCGTACTGCAACAGCTTCCAGGCTCCTGCCGAGAGCAAAATTCCACCCGCTACCAACGACGCAGCCAAGGAGGACACAGTGACGCCGCAGTACAGCAATGCATCCGTGTTTGAGTGCAAGTATGAGCTCGACAGCCTGGCGGCGTTCCTGCAGATCTCTGTGGACTACTACAACAAAACCCAGGACGCCGACTTCTTCGGCAAGCACAAATGGAGCGACGCCGTGCGGGCGACGCTCAAGGTAGCGAGGGACATGCAGACGCCGACGTACGGGTCTGACGGGCGGGTGCTGGCTTCGCCGTACAAGTTTACGAGAGTCACCCCCCGCGCAACAGAGACGCTGGCCAACGACGGCATCGGCAGCCCCGTCGGCAACGGCACGGGTCTAATCCGATCGGCCTTCCGGCCCAGCGACGACAGCACGCTGTTCCAGCTCTTCATCCCAGCCAACATGATGTTCGCAGCGAACCTGGGCGCGGCGGCCGAGATTGCGGCCAAGATCGGCGGAGGAGCGCTGGCTGACGAGATGCGGACCTTTTCCAAGCAGCTGCGCGACGCCATCACGGCGCACGGCATCATCCCCGACACGACCAACGGTGGAATCGGCGTGGGCCGCGGCAACATCTACGCGTACGAGGTGGACGGGTTCGGGTCGGCGGCGGTCATGGACGACGCCAACATCCCGAGCCTGCTGAGCGCGCCGCTGTCGGGCTATGTGAGCCGGAACGACCCCGTGTACCGCAACACGCGGGCGGTGGTACTTAACGAGAGGGGCGTCAACGACAACCCGTATTTCATGCGCGGACCCGTCATCAACGCCATCGGCGGGCCGCACGCCGGGCCTGGAAAGGCATGGCCCATGGCGAGCATCGTGCGCATCCTGACGAGCGACGACGACGACGAGATCACGAGGGTATTGAAGGAGGTGGTTAGCAGCACGGATGGGTTGGGGCTCATTCACGAGAGCATCAATTCGCACAACCAGTCGGATTGGACGAGACAATGGTGAGTTTTGAGAAGTGTTTGTTTGTCAGTGGCCGAGATGATTGAAGATGACGAACTAATCCGATGCCTGTTTTGTTGCAGGTTTTCATGGGCCAACGGCTTGTTTGGACAGATGATCATAGATTTGGAGGGGAGGAAGCCCGACATTCTGAAGAAGAGCTTCCAATAGGCTGGAGAGTTTGTGCTTTGCTGTTAGGTTGTATTTAGATGGAGGTACCTAATTAGTTCTGGCTGCAAATGCGACAATTCTTCTGACGATCAACAATTGATTATCTTGAGCCGATTGACTGGTTAATTCAGCCCGAGATTTGCAGGGTTGACAAAAGAGGACAAAAAGAAATGTGGCACAATGATGTGGAACGCGCCACGTTGACCCCCAGCATCAAACAACAGCAGGTAATTATGCTGCATGGAGACCTTCCGGAGTAAACATGATACCTACGCTCGAGTCAACCTCGCCGTGCCTTGCAACTCAATCCTTTCACGCTGTTCGGGACCTAAGCTTGAGGACTTACTGTAGAAGAAGTGAACTGGCTGGCGACTGACTTCTTTTATTGTAGCTGCAATTCGCTCCTTTTATTATTTATTTATTTTTTTGACTTTGGCAATCAGATCAAGTCTGTCCGTGCTCCCTTCCCTGTTGACATCCCTCGGAGCCTATTCTGGAAGGACGCATTCATTCATTCCGCAAAACCTGGAGCTTCGCTACCCGATTCACCAATCGAACACGAATTGGATTCTGCAGAAAATGACAGCATGAACTCGCGGGACCGAGCACTGTCTCCGGAATACACCGATTCACCGACGTCAACCACGACGACGACAATATAAAATTTTATCCTCTTCTCCCCTTGATCCCGCCCGTCGCAACCATGAACCGCCAAGTCGTCGTCCCCCACCGTAATGCGCTCCTCTCCTCGACATCCCTCGCAACCACCCTCCTAGTCCTTACGCTCGCCTTTGCGTCCCTGGCAAATGCCTACACCGAAATGTCCGAGGCCTTTCTCAAGGCCATTCCACTCGACCACGGCGACTTTGACATACTCAACCAGCGCGGCCTGCTAGCGCCCATCCTGATCCCCCGCGTGCCCGGCACGCCGGGACAGGAGCAGGCCCAACAGCACATCACTTCCTTCTTTGCGCGCGAGCTGCCCAAATGGAACGTGTCGTGGCAGAACTCGACCGGCACGACGCCCGTGACGGGCAACAAGCAGGTGCCGTTCCAAAACATCATTGTGCGCCGCGATCCGCCCTGGACAAAGCCCGGGCAGGCAAACTACCTGACGCTGGTGGCGCACTACGACTCCAAGATATCCCCGGAGGGCTTCATCGGAGCTACCGACAGCGCGGTGCCGTGCGCCATCCTCATGTACGTGGCCAAAAGTATCGACAAGTACCTAACGCAGATGCACGACGAAATGGCCGCGCTGGGCGAGGGCGGTACCATACCCCAGGACATGGCCGTCCAACTGCTTTTCCTGGATGGGGAGGAGGCGTTTGCGACGTGGACGGAGACAGATTCAGTTTATGGCGCCAGGTGAGAGATCTTTTTTTTTTTTTTCTCTCTTTTCCTCATTCGATTCTAGCCACATAAAGCCTCATCAGGGCTGTGCTGACACCAAACCTTTTCGCTACCGCAGGGCCCTGGCAAGCCATTGGGAGCAGTCGGTCAACCCGGCCATGTCCTTTTATAAAAACCCCCTTGACCAGATCAGCCTCTTTGTGTTGCTGGACCTGCTTGGCTCAGCAAATCCATCGGTGCCGTCTTACTTCCAGACGACACATTGGGCGTACAAACACATGGCGATGGTCGAGACGCGCATGCGCAACTTTAGCATGTTAGAGTCGGTTCCTGTCAAGCCTTTCTTGCCCGAGTCTGGCAAGACTAAGTTTTTGCCTGGCGGGATTGGTGATGATCACGTCCCCTTTTTGCAAAAGGGAGTCGAAGTCCTGCACATCATCCCCAGCCCGTTCCCGGACGTATGGCATCGCATGGAGGATGACGGCGCACATCTCGACATGGCGACGGTCAGGGATTGGGCGAGGATTACGACGGGGTTTGTGATGGAGTGGTTAGACATGATGGAGGTTGCGCCAAAAGGTGCAGGGGGCGAGGCTACGTGATGGGCTGGGCGGACTTGTTTACGATCACCTATTATGTTACTGAAGAGTTACTCGAAACGACTGAGGACTTTTTCCCTTTTTCGAACCCTTGAAAGACGAGGGATGCCTGCCCGTGAAGACTGATAACGTCTGGATGCCTGAACCGTGGATTTCAATGCTCGAGAAACAGCCGGTTGGCTGGTTGGAGGGATCTCTGCATTCACTACATTGAGGTATTCAAAACCCAAAGAGGCTATGCTGCCATTTAGATGCATTGCTCCGTAAAACAACACCCACTAAACACACCCCGAAGCTCGGCAGAAGATATTAGCGTGGACAAAAGAGAGAAGAAAAAAAAGTAGCACGCTGGATTCCCCTCATTCCCCAAACAGACACCGAAGTCTGCAGCTCACGCACAAGGGCCTGAATTCTTGTACTTGTGTGCGACTCGTCAGCAAGTAGAGAAAATAAAAATCTAAGATGCATTAGCATTGGCCTGAATTCTAGGAGAATGGCTGAGTTGCTTGGTATATGTGTGATTTTGTATTTGGGGAAAGCTTTCCCAAGTAGGCCGGCACAGCCTCATGCCCAGGGGTCAGGCGCTATACCCCGCATAGGCACCTGACCTGCCGTGGTCATCCTCAGCCTATGATATGTGTAGGGTCAGCAAGTAGCCTTGAGATTCGGGTAGAAACAACACCCTCTCGTCTGGTAGCCCGCCATTGAGGTAAATATGAAAAGCAGCTATTGTGAAAATGTATATAGGCGCCCAAGAGACCTACATACCCACGTCGTGCCTCGCCATCCCTTGTCAATCAAACCCCCCTCCCATCGTTATACTGGCAGTGATCCACAAGATCAACAAGCGCCTAGTAATCCACCAATATACCATGGTATAGTGATGCCAACCAACCCCGAATCATCGGCTGGCTCAGCAACCACAATGGCCAACGACAAGGCCTCCCCAGAGATATGGACACTGGGTCCAGTCAAAAGAAGACATGCGGATTCTTATCAAAGATGAAAAACGCCCTCAAGTCAACGCCCAACGAGCGGTGGAAGGAGATTGAGGCGCAGCGCCCACCGCGGCGCGACAGCGATGAGTGGTCGTACATGACGGACCCGGAGGACTCGACCAAGCGGATCAAGAAGCGCAAGAAGAAGATGGTGACGTACAACGCCTACCACACGCAGGGCTATGAGGACTACTGGACGGCCAAGCTGGGAAGATTCTGATCATCATGAGCGGTGGGGCGGGATGTGATTGTTGGCTAGATTATAGTTGTGAAGTCTTGATCGTGTTTGTCGGTTGATGGGATTTCGATCCATGTTGCCTGTGCTACATTATATATATATATATCCATCTGAAGTGTTACGAATACCCAATACCCAATACCCAAAATCTCACCATTACTGAAGGTTCACAAACAACCCTCCATCAACAAGCAGCTGAGCCCCCGTGACGTAGCCGCTCAGCTCGTCACAAGCCAAGAACACAGCCGGGCCCGCCAAATCCCTAGGCTCCCCCGTCCTGCCGAGCGGTATCCTGCCCTCCATGTACTCCCTCTTCTTGTCATCGCGGAGGTCCTCCTCGTTGAGCTGCGTGCGCACGGTGCCCGGCAGCAGAGAGTTGCACCTGATGCCGTACCTGCCCAGCGCGACGGCGGTGGACTGCATCAGGGACAGGACGCCCGCCTTGGTGGGCGTGTAGTGGGTCTGCAGGCCGCCGCCGACGAGGGCCGAGATGGACGAGACGCCGATGATGGAGCCGCCGGGCGGCGTCTGGCCCCTCGCCATCTGCCGCGCCGCCGCCTGCACCACGTAGAAGCAGCCGTCGAGGTTGGTGCGCGTCGTCCTGTCATACAGCGCCGCGTCCAGGTCCAGAAACTCGGCAAACGTGCAGATCCCCGCGTTGCTGACGCATATGTCGAGCCGCGACGAGCCAAACGTCGACAGCGCATGCGACACCAGCGCCGCGCCCGTGGACGGCTCGCGCACGTCGCCTTGCAGGTGCGTCAGTCGCCCGGCGGCGGCCGACGAGGACGAGATGGCCTCGGCCTCGGAGATGAGCGACTCGAGGTGCTGTTGGTCGCTTTCCAGCCCCAGGTGGTTCACGGCCACGCTGCAGCCCTGCCGGAGGAACTCGAGGGCGATGGCGCGGCCGATGCCTGTCGTGCCGCCCGTGATGATGGCTGTCTTGCCTGTCAGGAGGTTGGTAGGAGGCATTTTTTTTCCCTTTTCTGACCGAGTGACGAGGCCCTCGATAGGTGATAGTTACCGAGTGGGTGACTCCGCTTGGGGTGTTTGTGTGTTTACTGCAGGCGCTGTCAGGTCAAGGTAGCTTAACGAATAGACTACATAGTCTCAGTGCTTAGACTAGACCCCCCTGTTTCGCAGTGGGGACCGAGCGCTCCATATACCTTTCAGCCACATGGCTTTTCGACCAATTGCATTGGCCGAAAAAATCGCGCTCGTTCTAATCTGAGGACAATTTGTCGCATTTCGCCGTCTATAACGGTACTACTAATAATATACCCAATATTGCAATATCGCCAACAATTATTCCCGCTAACACACAAAAAAAAACAAATTTTTTTTTCTATTGCTATACTATATATTTACGCACATTAATTTTTATTTAATGTACCATTAATTTGAACAAAACCCAAATGCAATAATAAAAAACATATTTCCGATAATATTAATGGATATACCCGAAAAAGAATATTCCTATTCGCGCAATTTATAAGCGAATATTTGACGTCGAATTTAACCCTATTATTTTTATTAATATTTGTTGATTATATGTTAAATAACGCATATAATAGGTCCATTTTTATTTGTATATAAGCCACAATGGATAGTGCCGAAATGGGGCTGTTGGGGCTGTCGGATTTTCTATTATATTTTGTGTGTTGCAGGAGTTGCGATTTAAAATGTCAGCGAATGGGGTTTCACCCTGTGCCGGGTTTAACACCCACCCTGCACCTACGAATCAGCTACCCTATACCGGGTTGAAATTTTTTACTAAATTAGCAAATAAATGCGAATTTAGAAATGGTTTGTATGGAAATAAAGGTGTTTTTTTAACAACGTATACAAAATAATTTTTCGGAAAATCGTGTGCGGCACCGGAACCCTTTGCTAGTCTCAGGGCTTATCCCTGAAGCCCAGAGCTCCACAATTAATCCATTTCGTTCGCTTCGCTCCATTTCGTGGTTCAATTGCGGTTTTGCAATGTACCTGTGGGTCCATCCAAAAAACGCTCTGGTTTAGGTTTGAGGACAATTTGTCGATTTTCGCCGCTTATGGCGGTATTTTCGTCAATTCGGCGATTAACACTCCGTTGTAAGAAAATAAGTAAAAATCGTAAAAATAAACAGTTTGTACGTTGAAAATAGCATCTAATACCGCTATTAACAATAATTTAATTTATATTTTTATATGTATAATTGGGCGAATTTGCTAGGCCCTGCCCTTAATCCGCTTATGGCGGTACTATTTTGCGATTTTAATTCGACTTTCGTATTGTTTTTATATTATTTTGATTTGTTAATACAATTTCAAATTCTTTATGGGTGGGAGGTAATATATATATAAATAGCTGTATACCAGATTTTGGTATATATATTTAATTATATAAGCCGTTAAATAAACGGATAGGTAAGGTATATACAATTATATATAAAATCTACAATCGAAACGCTTTTATATTTTTACCAATTATGGCGATAATAGAACCAAAAATTCAGGGATTGGATTACGTATATATACAGGCGTCTACGTGAAACCCGCTTCGTAATATCGGCTTTAATACTTTCTCTGTTAAAAGAAATGGTAAAATTATATTGTTTTTATATTTTTTATATTATTTAATGAAATATAAATGGTAAAAAAAACGTTAAATAACATTTATATATAATAATATATCACTGTTACTATATTAGCGCTTTTTTAAATTTAAACATGATTGGGCGAATTATTAAGTTTTTTAATAAAATATTTGTTAAATGAAAAATGTTAATATAATATTTATCTGAAGCGGTAATCGCATGCACTTTCCACCGTCACGCTAATTTGAAAGTCGCTTTTATAATAATATACTTTATTTGTATAAAACATCTCAATTTAAAACAATAAATTAAGTTTTAAAATATATATTAAAAATTAAACTTAATATTTAAATATTTTTATAATTGGAAGAGATATACCCACGGCCCCTGCGTTGAAAAAATATAAAACATTCATTTATTACAGCGCAGGTTACCTTATTCTTTTACGATTTTTATTCATTTATTTATTTGAATATTTAATTGTATACAGTGGTTATACTATTGGTATTACGTATGCAGTGCATGCACAGTGCGAAAATAGTACAAATACCCGCCATAAGCGGGGAAAATCGACAAGTTGTCCTCAAACTAGAACGAGCGCGATCTTTTCGGCCAATGTAATTAGTCGAAAAGCTATATGGCTGAAAGGTACATGGAGCGCTCGGTCCCCACTGCGAAGCAGGGGGGTCTAGTTTGAGCACTGAGACTAACCCTTTGCGGGGTGCGGACCCCCATTTGGATGTCGGAAAGTATATAAAGGAGATAAAGCAAAATTTCCCCCACCAATCAATTAAATCTATTAATCCCAAAATTAATAAACCATTTTAATGAATAATTTAACGCATATAAACCCTGTAATTACAGGTTTTTATAATACAATTAATATCACGCCGCATTTAGGTTAATACCGAAGCCCTCGTTAGCAACCTATATTATTAACAGGTTATAAACCCGGAAAAGTTTTAATTTGTGCATTAAAATGCATTTTGCATCGCTGGAAAACCTGAAGTTTAGGCTTTATTTTGGTTATTGTCGCATTTTTACAGCACGTATATTAACGAAAATATTGCTGTTTTTTGTGCGAATTGTTGGGTTTAAGCGCTAATTTAGCATTTAACCCCCTATATTTACAATGGGGATCGCTAAAAATTAACGTTCGATTTAGGCCTTTTGAGGCACTGCAGCGATCGTTTGCATTGCAAATCCAAAATTTTTGGTATGGTTTTTATGGATCGTGCACGCTATTGCAATTGGTTCAAAATTTTTGATAAAGTTCACGCTAACGAGTTAGGGCCAAAAACCCATATATTCGTTCGCAATAACCCACAAAATTTTAATGCGTTTAATAAGGTTTACAATAACCTATAAACCCATTAACGGAATTACGTTAATGGTTCGTTACCCTGTACGATACCCTGCAAATTACCCTGCACCCATTTAACGAATTAAATTCGTTACGTGCACCTGGATTGGTATAAATACCAGGGCACCCACTAATTGCGGATTTTAGGGATTTTAACCCTGTATTTTAGTGGTTTTTAACCATTTAAATAGCAATAAACCCTATAATTGGCAATTACAGGCCTATACCCGTTAAAAGGTAAACGGTATAGCAAATCCTAAATCTAATAAGGTATTTATAAACTTTTAAATAATTAGGTTAGTTAATTATAGCTATAAATTAACGAATTGCAATTATAATTTAAATTACTTGACAATGGAAAATAACCTTATATCGGGCTTTCCAGCCCCACTTCCACTAAATAAGGGGTTTAAACCCAACCCAAACGAAATTTCAACCGCTAAATTACAGGTTTAAAGCCTGCAATTAAAAGCGTTAATTACGCAAATAGATTAATTTTAAAGGATAATTTAACAATTGATTGCCTTATTAACCCTAAAAAGCGGTGATTCCATTAATTTAAATAATAATTTGGATATTAAACCAATTACCAGTACGGCACCCCTTCATCCACCTGGTAACCTAGTTTTAGGTGACGGGATAAGTAAAAAATTATCGAAACGGGTATTTTCCTTTCCCGAAAATTGTAAATTAGTAGGGGTTAGCAATTACGATTTGTGGAAATAGGCGTTAATAATGCAATTTAGGGTTACAAAACCAGCGGAATTTATTTCCAACCCTAAAATTGGCTATACCCTACCGGAACACGAGCAATTAATCCTATTATTACTTATAAAAAACAATTTAACTAAGGAATTTTTAAAATTTGTTGCATAGTATTCCAGCCCCGTAACGGTTTATAAAACCCTGGAAAAAGGCTATTCCGTTACACCCGAAAATAGTCGAAATTTACTATATCGGGAATTCCACGTTTTAAATTTTTCGAAATTTAAAGGATTAATACCTAAATTTAACAGCCGTTTTAATTTATTGGTACTTGAATTAACGAATACTAACGTGCAAATTAACCCCGTAAACGTACGAAACTAGTATTTACGGGCCTTGGAGGGGATATTCCCTATTTGGACCGAACACCAACGTAATACCCAATAGGCCCTGCAGGCAATAGGCCAAAATTCGGAAAAATAAAATTTGTAATATTTTATGGCGGATTTTATATCCAAAAATTCGATCTCAGGCTTTACAACGGTTAAAACTGCTAATTATAGGTTTAAAGGCAAAAAGCGGGTAAAAAAACGCTAAAAAGGGCGTTAAAAAGGAAAATAATGGGTAGGAAACCACCTCTAAATCACGAAAAAAGGGTAATAAAAACTCTAATTCGGATTGTGTTTCTGCAAAAAATACTAAATCCTCCAATTCCAGCGAATTAACCGCTGGAACGTTTATAATTTTTATGGATTTCGAATTAATTATGGGTTCGATTCCAGGTGATATTAACGAAGGCGTAGCGTATAACGCCCTGGAACAGGAGGTTAATTCCGCTATTAGTGGAATTATAAAATTACGTTCGGATTCGGATTCGGAAACCGATACCGGTAAAACGTTAAAACCATAGGCTTTAGAAACTAATTTTAAAGTTAAAACGAAACCTGGACGCGGCGTAAAAAGGACCCCTAAGTTATAGAAGTTAGGTTACCCAATTTTGTACGATACAGGTAGTACGCACCATATTTTTGCAAATAAGCAATTTTTTACCGATTATACCCCCGGTTTTACAGTCGAAATCGGTATAGGAGGTGGCCCTATTAGGTTTATAAGTACCGGAATTGTAAAAGTACAGGTCCGTTACGGCCAAAAAGCTGACGAATTTAGAAAGTTTACGTTAAATAACGTATTAAATATCCCTTCGTTTGGAATAAATATCGTTAGTGGTTTTATACACTATAATATAAGGGGGGTATTATTAAAAAATACCCTGTACGATAAAAATTGCAAAGCGTGGGGACGTTTAAATACCGTTAAACATTCGTTTTATTTAAAAGTTAAAAGGTGCGATATCCTTGTTCGAAATAACGTTATTTCGAATTACGCCTGTATAATAGGTAAATATAGCACCGCTTTTAGCATGGCTTTACAAGGGGTTACAAAGGGCTACGTAGCCCCGTTGGAAATAGAATTAAATAATATAAACCCCGAAAATTACGAGGACTATAAAATTTACACCGATTCGGAACCGGAAAAAAATACGGTAACGGAAAAGCTAAATCCCGAACAAAATACCGAAATAACCGTAAATTTACCTGTAACGCAAAAATTTAATGGTAAAAACCCTGAAAATCCACGTGGGATTGGGCCCCGTAGGCCCGATACACCGTTAGGTGACCCTTTTATACAACCTGATATAAAAGGGATTATTTCCGAAAAAAGGGGGTTTCCCACATAAAAAATCCGTTGTTAAAATCTCCTTTATTATCGGATTTAAAGCAAACCCCTGTAAATTACCTCCTTTTAAGCCTAAAACGGATTACGGACGGTTAATTAACCCTTAAAAAAAACGGAATTACAGGTAATTGTAACGAAATCCAGGCCCAAAAAACTCTGTTATAGCATAGGCGTTTGGGGCATATAGGGTTATTATTGTAAAAAAAAACCGTTAAAATTATAAAAGCTTTACTTAATTTCGACAAAATTAGGCTAATTACCTGTATTATTTATATTAAAACCATTTCTGTTAACCGTACAAATAAGGTCGCACTCCTTACACCCCCTAATATTTTTGATTTCATTAAAGGTAATATAATAACTTTTAAACCTAATTTTTACAATAAAAAACCAGTATTTTTGTTATTAGTGGACCGAAAATCACGTTTTCGGTGGTTTATCCCATTAAAAATAAAGCCGGACCTACGGTTTTAGTAGGTACTAAAGGTTTTTTTAAAGTTTTAAAAACTACGTACGGGCGTTACCCTTTGAATTTTCACTTAGATGGGGGGCACGAAATTAATATAAATTTTCAAAATTGGTTTACAAATCAAAGAATTAATTTTAATATTTCGAATCCCTATAACCACGGCCAAAACGGATTAACGGAACGGTCCGTTAGGGTTATTTTGGATAAATTTCGGTTTACCATTATAACGGCGGGTTTACCGTTATATTTATAATATTATTTACTACCTGCCGTAGTTAGTTTAATTAACCATACAGCGGTAATTAATAAGGATTTAACATTTTACGAGGAATCCTATTCCGAATTCCAACCTGGATTACCGTATAAGCCCAATTTAGGGTATTTTCGGGTTATTAATACTGTATACCAGGTTATTATACCGCTGGAAAAACGTCAAAAATTTAATAAATTGGTTCCCCGCACCGAAACGGTAAAACTTTTAGTCCATTTATTAAATTTTACAACGTTGGTTTACGCACCCGCTAAACGGGCCATATACAAAACCTTTGCCGTAAAAATTATAAAAGGTATAACCGTTGAAAATTTGGTTATTTTAGGGGAAACGTTACAAATTTTAAAGGGGGAAAATACAAATTTAAAAGGGGATTTTGATTTTAAACTTAAAAACGAAATTAACAACGTTCCAGCGGATAATTATCCCCTAGAAAACCCTAAAAATATAAAATATTTACTACCGGTTACAGGGTAATTACTACCAGTTATAAGGTATTTAAACCCTGAAAATATAATACCCGCCAGGTTTATATAATTTACCGTTCGCCCCCCAAAACCTATAACGGTAGCGGTACCTAATCCAGTATTTAAAATAATGGAAGTTCCGGTATTTTCAGCATTTAAAATTTAAAATATGGAATTAAATTCGCAGTTCGAAAACCCAAATTTGATAGATATAAATTACGTGCATTATTTTTATTTTCAAACCAAAAAAAAATAAAGAAAAAGCCTATTAAGAATGATAAACCAAATAATTACTAACAGGCCTTAAATAACCTTAAAAATGTTAAATAATTAATTGTTTTAACGTTCAAATTCGACCAAATCGTTATTGCAAAAACCTTCCGTTTTATCCCAAAAATCAAAATACCTACAGGCCGTAAACTCGTTTTTACCCGGCCGGCATTTAAATTAAAAAAGGATAAAAATAATAAACCTATAAAATACAAAATTAAATTTATTATTAGGGGTTTTTTAGAGGTTAAAAGTTTAAATTATATCGAAATTTTTGCTAACATTAATATACCATTTACCTGGCGTATATTATTAGTTATAATTAGTGCACCAAATTGGGAAATAAAACAAATCGATTTTATCGGTGCGTTTTTAAATAGTAACCTTACCGACGTAAATATATATTTGCAAATTCCAAACGGTTTTAACGAATAAGTAAAAAATTGTAACTTTACCACCGCTAAAACTTTAGTGGAAATGGGTTATAACCCGAAAAAATTGCAGGTTATACAATTGGAAAAAACGCTATATGGTTTGAAATAGGGTCCAAAAAAATGGTAAAACAAATTTAAAACCCTATTTTTTAAAAAAGGTTTTAAACCATTAATCTCTAATCCCGTTGTTTTTGATAACGTTAAATCCAAATATTTTATCGTTATTTGCGTAAACGACTGTTTGCTAATAGGTTTTAAATTGCAATATATTTAAAATTTAAAAACCCGCTTTAATAGAGTATACGCGTTGGAAAACAGGGGCCCTGCGACCTATTTATTAAGCGTTTAATTTATGAAAAATGGGCTTAAACGCCTATTTTGGTTCCATTAAAATTAATATATAAAAAAAAATTAGCAACGTTCGGGTTAATTAATTGCAAATTCATATTTGTTCCTTTACAACCGGGTATGCTAGAATATAATGGGGGTAAACCCGTAAATGCGTTGGAAATTAAATTATTATAACGTATTATCGGCATTTTTATGTATTTAATGCTATTAACGCGCCTAGATATCGGTTTTGCGGTTTAATGGTTTTCACGTTTTTTAATAAAAACCATTATCATCCATTTAACGGTAATTAAAAACCTATTACGTTATTTAGCGGGTATTAAATCCTTATTAATTTGTTACGGAAATAAAATATTTAAAGCCGAATTACCACCCAATTTATTAATAGGGGGTTTTAAAAATTTAAAAATATTAGGTCTTAATAATAGCGATTTTGCCGGGGCAAGGGAAGATTTAAAATCCATTTACGGATATTTGTATACCTTATTTGGGGGTTTTATAACGTGGAAATGCAAAAAAGTTAATATTATAGTTTTAAATATTCCAAAAACCGAAACAGATGTTTTAACGGAAACCTTGCGTAAAGCATTATAGTTTAAAAACTTATTTATAAAAGTTAAACTATTTATAAAAGGCCCTAGTGCAATATTTGGAAATAATACAGGTTTTATAATTAGCGAATATAATCCTACGCACCACCAACGTATTAAATATACGTTATTAAAATTTTACTACGTACGGGAATTAATTATAAAAGGAATAATAATTTTAAAATACCTGGAATCCAAGCAAATGCCCGTTCATAATTTAACAAAACCTTTAACGCTTCCAATTTATAAGGTGTTTTTAAAATTTATAGGGTTTAAACCCTTAATAACTTAGTTTCTACCTGTTAAACTTTGTGCTATTCAATTAATTCGTTAATTAATTACTTATTATATTTCCTTTGTTTGCAAATAATGGATTTTTGTTAACCCAATACCGGCCGTATTACCCGAATTTATTTTGCACAGGTTAATTAATAAGCAAATTATACCGACCTTATATTAAAAATTAAATTAAAATTGAAAACGTTTGTGTTTTAAGCGATTTGCGTATTTAAAATACCTTATATAATATGTTTAATTTGGATTATTACCAACGAATAGCCCAATTAACTACCTGGTTTAATAATTAATTCCGTGGGTTAATATTATACAAATCGGGGGTTCAAACCCGGGTGTTATTACAATTTTGGGGGTTTTTTCCAATTCGGGGGTTCGTCCATTTCGGAGGTTATAAATCGGTACAAAAGGCTTAATTATCCAAGGGGTTTATATCGGGAATTGAAATCGGGTTGGGATTTAAAGGGGATTGTTTCTTTTAGGGTTTTATTTTTATATATTTTTCTTTTCCGACTTTATATAAATAATAGCAAAAAAAGGGGCATTAATTATATGCGTTATCTAACATATAATGGGTCTATTTTTATTTATATATAAACCGCAATAAATAATACCGAAATAGGGCTGCTAAAGTTGTCAAACTTTCTATTATACTTTATATATTGCAGGAATTGCGATTTAAAATTAGCGAATAGGGTTTCACCCTATACCGGGTTTAATACCCACCCTGCATTTACTAATTAATTACCTTATACCGGGTTGAGATTTTCACCAAATTAGCAAATTAATGCGAACCCAAAAATGGTTTATATGGAAATAAAGGTGTTTTTTCAACAACGCATACAAAATAATTTTTCGGAAAATCGTGTGCGGCACCGGAACCCCTTGCGGGGTGCGGACCCCCATTTCGATATCGGAAAATATGTAAGGGAAATAAAGCAAAATTTCCCCCACCAATAAATTAAATCTATTAATCCCAAAATTAGTGAATTTAATATGTATAAAACCTGTAATTATAGGTTTTTATAATATAATTAGCACTACGCCGCACCTAAGCTAATACTTAACCCCCTGTTAACAACCCATATTATTAACAAAAGCGTTAAAAGTTTTATTAAACTATTAACGGGTGTTTGTTTGGATTTTAAATATTTTAGGGTTATTAATCCTTTTATAATTAATTCCCGTACGTAATAAAGTGTTAATAACGTATATTTAATACGTTAATCGTGCGTAGGATTATGTGCGTTAATTATAAAACCTATATTATTTCCAAATATTTTAATAAAACTTTTTATAGGTAATCCAATTTTTATAAATAAGTTTTTAAACCATTGTGCTTTACGCAGGGTTTCCGTTAAAGCATCGGTTTCGGCTTTTGAAATATTTAAAACTATAATATTAACCCTTTTGCATTTCCACGTTATAAGGCCCCCAAATTGTGAACATGGCTAGCGCAGGGCTCATTATATTAGCTACCCTGCATTATCTTATAACGGCTAGCACGGGCTAATTTTATTAGTCACCCTGCATCGAATAAATAAATAAATAACAAATAAAACGTATACGCGTTTATACACACAAAGCTTTATATATCACGTCTTTGTTCATAGTTTCAACAACAAAACAAATACGTCATATTTAATCTAGCTTAGTGGTATAATGCACGTACCATAATCTATATCATATATACGTTGAAGTGCGTGGGTTCGAATCCCGTTGTGGTCGCAGATTTTCTGTGCATGCATAAGCACAATAGGCCGTTAGGCTTAATGGGCCGTTAAGCTCAATAGGTCGGCAGGTCAGTCACATGAATAAGGCCAAATCATGTGACGTGACCCCGCATTCCGGACATCCGGATCGAAGATCTGCACCTACGGATTCGAACACGTAATTCATAACTTAGCCTTAGAATCATTACCTTTATAACCTTTATCGATTCAACGATTTAACGAATCGATTGTGCAACAACAATAAATCATCTCTATTACCCGCTAGCAGACGGTTATCTGCCATTTCAACGTTCCATCAGCCTTATACGTGATCCACCTTTCCCCGCGTTCAAGATTAAGCTTATTCTATCTCGTAACCTCCTCACACGGTTCGTCCGAGCTTTTACCACAAGTTTGCGGGGTCGTTTAATATTAACGCGCTTTATTGCATTACGCGTTTTACATTAAATATACTTATATTTATATTTAAAAATATAACGGAAAATATAATACGAATTTTAAATTCCGGTATAGTAAATTTTATATATACTTTGATTTTATCGATTTTAAATTTAAATATATAATAGCGGATAATTATATTTATAACGTTTCGTTTAATAAATTTCCTGGATACGAGGTTTTTTATTAGGGATTGGCGTATATGGATAATACGGTTCCTAACGTTTATATATATAATAGTTTTAGGAATACGGGAAGCGGATAATGATATATAATTCCTTATCAAAAATAAAAGACGATAACAATTGTTAATAAGGGTTAAACGTTCCAAATATTATATTATAATTCTAATTTCGGGTCGGTCGAAAGGCGTTTTAACAAAATATATTGTTTTTTAATAATATAATTGGTTAAAAACGTAAATTTTAATTTTTATTGTAAAAGTTACGGTATACCCGAATATAAATACGTTTGCTGGTATAATTACCCGGATTAAGCGCAATGTAAAATACATTTCCCTAAATTCCTTCCATTGTAAATTTATGTAAAATGTAATAATAATAAATAATGCGGTACGTTGGTGGAATATAAGGTTTCGAAAAAATTTAAAAAATCGGTAACCGGTAATTTGTTCCGGGTTTAGGAAAATATACGTTTATTTACAAACGGTTTACGGGTTTTAAAAAAAATTATATTAAATAAAATTAATTTTGGTAATAAAAAGCGTATATTTATATATACGTTTAAAATGGATTGGTCGATTAATTTGGGGTTCGCGGCGTGATAACGCTATATATTACGCAATTGTTTTTAGCTTAATTCGTTTAATAGGATTATTTGGATAATAACAATGTTATTGCGAATAATTACTATAATTTGCAATATTATATTTTTTTCGTACCCGGTTTTTACCAGTAAAATAATATTTTTTGTATTATATATAAAACCTGGTGTATATATTATATTTAATTGTAGTATTGGATTTGTGTAGGAGAATTAAAGGGTAAATAAATGTTTAAAAACCATTTGGTATTTGAAAAAACGAATTTATATTAAAAATTTATGTTACCAAAGGTTTTGGTTTTGGTATATAATTTCGGAAAAAGGAGCACGTTGGGGGAGGTATTTACCGCCGCATTTGCGGGATCGCAACCGCGGAAAAATACGTCGATTTCCTGGGAAAACGAGGAATATATAGGCGAGTTTCCAGGTATTGTACACATATAATTTGGTATAAATATAGGTAAATTTGCGGGAATTATGTTTTTTTATAATCGGATATATAACGTATAATATAGTGTTAATATTATGCAAATTGATAAAATATTAATATTGCATTTTTTATAATAAAATTTATATATAAAGGTTTTTTTCAATAAAGCGATTTTTTATATATAAATTTTAAGCGCTAATACCTGGTGTTAAGGAAATAAAAAGTAAATATCGATCGTATTAATGGGTTAGATATAAAATACCGCCATAAACCAATTAAAGGCGGTTTATATTAAATTTTTAATTAAAAGGATATATTGAAAAAATTTCAATTTTATTTAAAGGATTTATTAATTCCGATTTTCAACGATGTTTTTTTTAAATATATTATATAATTATCGAATAATATGGGAATGTTTATCGGCAAATTGACGAAAATATTGCTTTAAGCGGCGAAAATCGATAAATTGTCCTCAAACCTGAACCAAAGCGTTTTTTTGGATGGATTTACAAATATAGTGCAAAGCCGCAATTAAGCCACGAAATGGAGCGAAGCGAGGGAAATCGATTAATTGTGGAGCTTTTGGCTTTGAGAATAAACCCTGAAACTAAACAAATTATATGTTAAAAATAAAAATATTGATTAAATATCTATTATAAGCGACAATTGTATCCAATTTACACCATTATATTAATAAAACATTATTTTGTAAAAGAAAATACTATATTTAAAGCAAATTTTGCCATTAAAGGTAAAAGATCATATATAATAATATAGATTAATATTTAAAAATCGTATTTAATACTTAAATCTTTATATAATTGAAACAAATATAATAACGGGTGCTGCGTTTAAAACATGTAAAAGATTTAAATATCGCAACGCAGGTTACCTTATATGTTTACGATTTCTATTTATTATTTTATTTAAATATTCTATTCCGTATAGTAATTATACTATTATTTTTGCTTATATAGTCCATACAAAATGCGAATATAGTGCGGATACCCGCTATAAACGGCGAAAATGAACAAATTTCCCTGAAATTAAACGAGCGCGATTTTTTCGGCTAATATAATTGCTCGAAAAACCATATAATTGAAAGGTATATATAACGTTCGGTGCCCGTTGCGAAGCAGGGGTGCTTAGTTTAAGCATTGAAATTATAATTTGTAAATGTCGGGTGGATATTATACCCGGTATAAGGTAAACCCAATTCGCTGACTTTTTAATCGCAATTCCTATAAATATAAAATTAACGAATAATCCGACAACCCCATTTCGGTATTTTATATTATAAATTATAAATAAACAAAAATAGATTTATTTTATGCAAAACAATGTATATAATTAACAATATTTAATTTAAATACTTTTTTTTTAAAAAAATGGTGAATTCGTGTTACTATTTGTTTATATTATTTCGCTAATTAAAATTCCTAAAAAGAGACAATTAACCAACATATATTTATATATGCATTACTATATTATAGTAATTGTATTTAAAACTTTATCCGGTTACTTTTGAATAATTAGCTTAAATATTCAATTCCCTAGTAAATTATATATAAAAATATAGATATCGATAAAATATTTATTTTAAACGATTACGGTATGTATTATGCGTTTTTAGATTGGTAATAATATATCGTTAATAATATGG
The DNA here is from genome assembly GCF_004337985.1 of Pyricularia pennisetigena. Lineage (NCBI taxonomy): Eukaryota > Fungi > Ascomycota > Sordariomycetes > Magnaporthales > Pyriculariaceae > Pyricularia > Pyricularia pennisetigena. Next base: position 7,708,004 of record NC_043741.1, read on the forward strand.
GTTAATAATAAGGGGTAAAACATTAAACCTAAGTACGGCGTGGTATTAATTAGCGCTATAAAACCTGTAATTACAGGGATAAAATGCATTTATTTTGCAATTAATAGGTTAATTAATTGGTGGGTGAAAACTGGTTTTATTTCCTTTATTTACTTTCCGATTTCGAAATGGAGGTCCGCATTAGTTTTAGTGTTTAAATTAAACCCCCCTATTTCGCAATGGAGACCGAACGCTCCATATACCTTTTAGCTATATAGTTTTTCGAACAATTACATTAACCGAAAAAATCGCGCTGGTTTTGGTTTAAAAACATTTTATCGCATTTCGCCGTTTATAGCGGTACCACCAACGATAATTTGTCGTATTTCGCCGTTTATAACGGTATTATTAATAATATACCTAATACTGCGATATCGTTAATAATAATATAATTAATATAAGGATAGTTTGTGGTATTTTGCCGTTTATAGCGGGTATATATAATATATTCGCATTATAATGGTAAAAGAAAATGGTGTAAATATAATATATAATTAAATATTTAAATAAAAACACAAATAAAAATTATAAAGATATATAATAATTTGCGTTAAATTTATTGGAGTTTGTTAATTGTTTAAATGCCGGCCGCGTTTTAATAGCCACTGTATTTGGAAAGATATTAAAATATTTAGTAAAATTTGTAATTTTTTATTATATTTAATTTTTATTTTGAATAATGGTATATAATATCAACTTTAGTTTAAATTACAGTTTGTATAACTTAGTAAACCTAATATTGCAAAATGCATAGAATTATCGATTAAAATAAAACTTGTGAGGAGGTTACGAGATATAATAAGCTTAATCTTGAACGCGGGGAAAGGTGGATCACGTGTAAGGCTAATGGAACGTTGAAATGGCAGATAACCGTCTGCTAGCGGGTAATAGAGATGATATATTGTTGTTGCACAATTGATTCGTTGAATCGTTGAATCGATGAAGGTTATGAAGGTGATAAATCTAAGGCTAAGTTATGAATTACGTGTTCGAATCCGTAGGTGCAGATCTTCGATCCGGATGTCTGGAATGCGGGGTCACGTCACATGATTTGGCTTTATTCATGTGACTGACCTGCCGACCTATTGAGCCCAACGGCCTATTGTGCTTATGCATGCACAGAAAATCTGCGACCACAACGGGATTCGAACCCACGCATTTTAACGTATATATGATATAGATTATGGTACGTGCATTATACCACTAAGCTAGAATAAATATGACGTATTTGTTTTGTTGTTGAAATTATGAACAAAAACGTAATATATAAAGCTTTGTGTGTATGAACGCGTATACGTTTTATTTGTTATTTATTTATTTATTCGATGCAGGGTGACTAATAAAATTAGCCCGTGCTAGCCGTTATAAAATAATGCAGGGTAGCTAATATAATTAGCCCTGTGCTAGCCATGTTCACACTAATAGCCTATAAAATCCTAATGCGTTTAATAAAATTTACAATAACCTATAAACCCATTAACGGAATTGCGTTAATAGGTAATCTACCCTATACCCACTTAACGAATTAAATTCGTTACGTGCACCTGGATTAGTACAAATACCAGGGCACCCATTAATTGTGGATTTTAGGGACTCCGACTTTGTATTTCAATGGATTTTAACTATTAAAAATAGCAATAAACCCTATAATTGGCAATTATAAACCTATACCCGTTAAAGGGCAAACGGTATAACAAATCCCAGATTAAATAAGGTATTTACCCTTAAACAATTAGGTTAATTAATTATAATTATAAATTAGCGAATAGCAATTATAATTTAAATTACCTTATAATGGAAAATAACCCTATATCGGGCCTTCCAAGCCCAACTCCAACAGATAGGGGGTTTAAACCCAATTTAAACGAAATTTTAACCGCTAAATTAAAGGCCCAAAACCTGCAATTAAAAGCGTTAATTACGCAAATGGATTAATTTTAAAGGATATTTTAACATTTAATTACCCTATTAACCCTAAAAAGCGGTAATTCCATTATTTTAATGATAATTCGGGAAACAAACCCTTCACCGCACCCCCTAATCCACTTAATAGTTTAATTTTAAATGACGGAATAGGTAAAAAACTATTGAAACGGGTATTTTTTTTCCACGAAAATTGTAAATTAATAAAAGTTAACAATTACGATTTGTGGGAATAAGTGTTAATAATACAATTTAAAATAATTAAAACAGCGGAGTTTATTTCCAACCCTGGAATTGGTTATACTTTACCGGAATACGAGCAATTAATCCTATTATTATTTATAAAAAACAGTTTAACTAAAAACTTTTTAAAATTTATTATATGGTATTCCAACCCTTTAACGGTTTTTAAAACCCTGGAAAATAACTATTCCGTTACACCCGAAACTAATCGAAATTTATTGTATCGGGAATTCCATATTTTAAATTTTTCAAAATTTTAAAGAATAATACCTAAATTTAATAACCGTTTTAATTTACTGGTAGCTAAATTAACGAATACCAACGTGCAAATTAACCCCGTAAACGTACGAAATTATTATTTACGGGCCCTGGAAGGGATATTCCTTATATGGACCGAACGCCAACGCAATACCTAACGGGTTTTGCAGGTAATAAACCAAAATTCGGAAAAATTAAATTTACAATACCTTATGGCGGATTTTATATCCGAAAATTCGATTTCAGGTTTTATAACGGTTAAAACCGCTAATTAAAGGTTTAAAGGTAAAAAAACGGGTAAAGAAAACGCTAAAAAAAGCGCTAAAAAAGAAAATAATACGCAGTAAAACACTTTTGAATTACGAAAAAAAAGTAAAAATTCTAATATGGATTTTACTTTTGCAAAAAATACTAAATCCTCCTCCAGCGAATTGACCGTTGGAACGTCCATAATTTTTATGGATTTCGAATTATTTACGGGTTCGATTCCAGGTAACGTTGACGAAGGCGCAGCGTATAACGCCCTAGAATAGGAGGTTAGTTCCGCTATTAACGGAATTATAAAATTACGTTCGGATTCGGATTCGGAAACCGATACCGGTAAAACCTTAAAACCATGATTTTAGCAATTAAATTTAAAATTAAAACGAAACCTGGACGCGGCGTAAAAAGGATTTTTAAATTATGGAAATTAGGTTACCTTATCCTGTACGATACAGGTAGCACGCACCATATTTTTGCAAATAAGCAATTTTTTACCGATTATACCCCCGGTTTTACAGTCGAAATTAGTACAGGAGGTGGCCCTATTAGGCCTGTAAATACCAGAATTGTGAAAATACAGGTCCGTTACGGCCAAAAAGCTGACGAATTTAAAGAGGTTACGATAAATAACGTTTTATATATCCTTTTTTGGAATACATATTGTTAATAATTTTGTATATTACAATATAAAGGGCGTATTATTAAAAAATACCCTGTACAATAGAAATCGCAAAACGTGGGAACGTTTAAATACCGCTAAATATTCGTTTTGTTTGGAGGTTAAAGGGTGTAATATTTTTATTCGGAATAATATTATTTCGAATAACGTTTGTATAATAAGTGAATATAGCACCGTTTTTAGCATAATTTTACAGGGGGTTATAGAAGGTTACGCAACCCCGTTTAAAATAAAATTAAATAATATAAGCCCCGAAAATTACGAAGATTATAGAATTTACACCGATTCGGAACCGGAAAAAAATACGGTAACGGAAAAACTAAATCCCGAACAAAATACGGAAATAACCGTAAATTCACTTATAACGCAAAAATTTAGCGGTAAAAACCCTGAAAATCCACGTAAAACTGGGCCCCGTAAGCCCGGCACACCGCTAAATAACCCTTTTATATAGTTTAATATAAAAGGGATTATTTCCGAAAAAAGGGGGTTTTTTATATAAGAAATCCGTTGTAAAAACCTCCTTTATTATCGGATTTAAAGCAAACCCATATAAATTACCTCCCTTTAGGCCTTAAACGGACTACGGACGGTTAATTAACCTTTAAAGGAGATGGAATTATAGGTAATTGTAACGAAATCCAGGCCCAAAAAACCCTGTTATGGTACAGGCGTTTGGGGTATATGACGTTATTTTTACTAAAATAAACCGCTAAAATTATAAAGGGTTTACCTAATTTCGACAAAATTAAAGCAATTACCTATATTATTTGTATTAAAACTATTTTTATTAAGCGTACAAATAAGGTCGCGCTCCCTATACCCCCTAATATTTTCGATTTTATAAAAGGTAATACAATGACCTTTAAATTTCATTTTTACAATAAAAAACCCGTATTTTTGTCATTAATGGACCGAAAATCACGTTTTCGGTGGTTTATCCTATTAAAAAATAAAGCCGGACCTACGGTTTTAGTGGTTATAAAAAGTTTTTTTAAAGTTTTAAAAGCTACGTACGGGCGTTACCCCCTAAATTTTCACTTTAATGGGGGGGACGAGGTTAATATAAACCTTTCAAATTGGTTTACAAATAAAAGTATTAATTTTAGCATTTCAAATACTATAACCACGGCCAAAACGGATTAACGGAACGGTCCGTTAGGGTTATTTTGGATAAACTTCGGCTTACTATTAAAACGGCGGGTTTACGATTATATTTGTAATATTATTTACTGCCTGCCGTGGTTAATTTAATTAACCGTATAGCGTAAATCATAGGGATTTAACATTTTACAAGGAATTTTATTCCGAATTCCAACCTGGATTACCGCATAAACCCAGTTTAAGGCATTTTCGGGTTATTAATATTATATACCAGGCTATTATACCGTTGGAAAAACGCCAAAAATTTAATAAATTGGTTCCCCGCACCGAAACGGTGAAATTTTTAACTTATTTATTAAATTTTACAACGTTGGTTTACGTACCCGTTAAACGGGCCATATATAAAACCTTTACCGTAAAAATAATAAAGGGTATAACTGTTAAAAGCTTAGCTATTCCAAAGGAAACGGTACAATTTTTAAAAGGGGAAAATATAAATTTAAAAGGGGATTTTAGTTTTAAATTTGAAAACGAAATTAACAGCGTTCCAACGGATAATTATCCCTTAAAAGACCCTAAAAATATGAGGCATTTACCACCTGTTACAGGGTAATAACCACCCGTTATAAGGTATTTAAACCCTAAAAATACAGTGCCCGCCAGGCCTGTATAATTTACCGTTCGCCCTTTAAAATTTATAACGATAGCGGTACCTAATCCAGTATTTAAAACAACGGAAGTTCCGGTGTTTTTAGCACCTAAAACACAGAAAATGGAGTTAAATTCGTAGTTCGAAAACCCAAATTTAATGGATATAAATTACGTATATTATCTTTATTTTCAAACCTCAAAAAATAAAGAAAAAGCCTATTAAAAACGGTAAACCAAACAATTACCAATAGGCCTTAAATAGCCTTTAAAATATTAAATGGTTATTTGTTTTAACGTTTGAATTCGACCAAATCGTTATTGCAGAAACCTTCCGTTTTATCCCAAAAATTAAAATGCCTACAGGCCGTAAACTCGTTTTTACCCGGCCGGTATTTAAATTAAAAAAGAATAAAAATAATAAACCTATAAAATATAAACTTAGGTTTGTTATTAGGGGTTTTTTACAGGTCGAAAGCCTAAATTATATCGAAATTTTTATTAATATTAATATACCACCTATTTGGCGTATATTATTAGTTATAACTAATGCATAAAATTGGGAAATAGAATAAATCGATTTTATCGGTGCGTTTTTAAATAGTGATTTTACCGACGTAAATATATATTTGCAAATGCCAGACGGTTTCAACGAATGGGCAAAAAATTGTAACCTTACCACCGTTAAAACTTTAGTGGAAATGGGTCATAATCCGAAAAGATTGCAGGTTATACAATTGGAAAAAGCGTTATACGGTTTAAAATAGGGTCCAAAAAAATGGCAAAACAAATTTAAAACCCTATTGTTTAAAAAAGGTTTTAAACCATTAATCTCTAATCCCGCTGTTTTTTATAACGATAAATCCAAATATATTATTATTATTTTTGTAAACGATTACCTGCTAATAAATCCTAAATTGCAATATATTTAGAATTTAAAAACCCGTTTTAATAAGGTATACGCGTTGGAAAACAGGGGCCCTGCAACCTATTTTTTAAACGTTTAAATTATAAAGGATAGGTTTAAACGCCCCTTTTGGTTTTATTAAAATTAATATATAGAGGAAATATTAGCAACGTTCGGATTAATTAATTGCAAATTTATATTTATTCCTTTAAAACCGGGTGTGTTAAAATATAGCGGGGGTAAGCCCGTAAATGCGCTGGAAGTTAAATTATTATAGCGTATTATCGGTATTTGTACGTATTTAATGATATTAACGCGCCCGGATATCGGTTTTATGGTTTAATGGTTTTTACGTTTTTAACGAAAACCATTATAATCCATTTAACGGCAGTTGAAATTTTACTACATTATTTAACGGGTATTAAATTCTTATTAATTTATTACGGAAATAAAGTATTTAAAACCGAATTACCACCCAATTTATTAATAAGGGGTTTTAAAAGCCTAAAATTACTGGGTTTTAGTAATAGCGGTTTTGCCGGGGCTAAGGAAAATTCAAAATCCATTTACGGATATTTATATATCTTATTTGGGGGCTTTATAACGTGGAAGTGCAAAAAGGTTAATATTATAGCTTTAAATATTTTAAAAACCGAAACCGATGCCTTAACGGAAGCCTTGCGTGAAATACAATGGTTTGAAAACTTATTTATAAAGATTGGATTACCTATAAAAGGCCCTATTGCAATATTTGGAAATAATATAGGTTTTATAATTAACGTATATAACCCTACGTACCACCAACGTATTAAATATACGTTATTAAAATTTTATTACGTACGGGAATTAGTTATAAAAGGGTTAGGGATTTTAAAAAACCTGGAATCCAAACAGATGCCCGTTAATGGCCTAATAAAACCTTTAACGCTTCCAACTTATAAAGTCTTTTTAAAATTTATAGGGTTTAAGCCCCTAAAAGCTTAGTTTTTAACTATTAAATTTTAAGGTATTTAATTAATTTGTTAACTAATTACCCATTATATTCTCTTTGTTTGCAAATAGTGGATTCTTACTAGCCCAACACCTGCCGTAATACCCGAATCTACCCTGTATAGATTAATTAATAAGCAAATTATACCGACATTATATTAGAAGTTGAATTAAAATTGAAAAAGCTCGTATTTTGGGCGATTTACGTATTCGAAATACCTTATATAATATGCCTAATTTGGACTATGACCAACGAACAGCCAGTTTAGTTACCTGGTTTAATAGTTAATTCCGTGGGTTAATATTATGCAAATCGGGGGTTCGAATCCGGGGGTTATTACAATTTTGGGGGTTTTTTTCCAATTCGCGGGTTCGTCCATTTAGGGGGTTATAGGTCGGTATAAAGGGCTTCATTATCCAGGGGGTTTATATCGGGAATTCGAGTCGGGTTGGGACATAAGGGGGATCCTTTTTTTTTAGGGTTTTATTTTTTATGTATTTGTTTTTTCCGACTTTATATGAGTAATAGCAGAAGAGTGGGGGTGGTAATTATATGCGTTATTTAGCATATAGTAGGTCCATTTTTATTTGTATATAAACCATAATAAATAGTACCGAAATGGGGTTGCTAAGGTGGTTCAATTTTCTATTATATTTTGTGTGTTGCAGGAATTGCGGTTTAAAATCAGCGAATGGGCTTCACCTTGTACCGGGTTTAATACCCACCCTGCACTAACGAATTAGCTACCCTGTACCGGGTTGAAATTTTCACCAAATTAACAAATTAGTGCGAACCCAGAAATGGTTTATATGGAAATAAGGGTGTTTTTTCAACAACGTATATAAAATAATTTTTCGGAAAATCGTGTGCGGCACCGGAACCTTTTGCGGGGTGCGGACCCCCATTTCGATGTCGGAAAATATGTAAGGGAGATAAAACAAAGTTTCCCCCACCAATAAATTAAATCTATCAATCCCAAAATTAGTGAATTTAGTGTATATAAGCCCTGTAATTACAGGTTTTTACACCGCAACTAGCACCACGCCGCACCTAGGCTAATGCCTAACCCCCTGTTAGCAACTTATATTGTTAACAAATATATATAAAATTGGATACACTTTACCTACCCGCATATTTAACGGCTTATATAATCAGAAATACGTAGAAAAATGTAATATTATATTACGGATATATATGCCACCCCCCACCCGCAAAAACCACAAATTTGGCTACAAAACAAAAATAATATAAAATTAATTAAATAAAACAAAAAGATTTATAAAATACACATTTAGCAATTTTTTTTATTAAACAGTTTTTAAACCCGATATTATAATTCAGATTAAATCTAGACGTCTGTTTATATACGTAATCAAATTCCTGAAGTTTTGGTTTTATTATTATTAAAATTGGTAAAAATATAAACGAGTTTCGATTGTAAATTATATATAAAAAAGTATATACTTTACCCATCCGCTTATTTAACTGCTTATATAACATAATATATGCACCAAAATTAGGTATAACGATATATAGATATATATAACCCTCCACGTGCAACAATTATTAGATTTGGTCCAAAATTAAAAATAATATTAAAAAAATCGAAAATCGAAAAGAAAATCGAAAAAACAATACCGCCATAAACGGATTAAGGGCAAGTGGTATTAAATTCGGCCATTATAGCAAATAAAAAAATAATCGAACCGCTGCTAATAGCGGTATTAAACGCTATTTTTAACGATATTTTATTTTTTCAATATTGTACGTGGTTATGGAATAATAAAGGAGTTTCGGTTAAAAAAAGGCCAAAAATACCGCCATAAACGGCGAAAATCGACAAATTGTCCTCAGACCTAAACCAAAGCGTTTTTTGGATGGACCCACAGGTATATTGCAAAACCGCAATTGAGCCACGAAATGGAGCGAAACGAACGGAGTGGATTAATTGTGGAGCTTTGGGCTTTAGGGATAAGCCCTGAGACTAGGTCTGCACGCTAGACAGCGATCCGGTTCGACAAACGATTTTCCGAAGAATTATTTTAAATGGGTTTTGCAAAAAAACACCCTTATTGCCATATAAACCATTTCTGGGCTCGCACGCAGTGGCGCAGGGAAATAAATCCGTAATTGCAAAATGGGTATTATAACTGGTATAGGGTAAACCCCATTCGCTGTAGTCTCAGGGCTTATCCCTAAAGCCCAAAGCTCCACAATTAATCCACTCCGTTCGCTTCGCTCCATTTCGTGGTTCAATTACGGCTTTGCAATATATTTGTGGGTCCATCCAAAAAACGCTTTGGTTCAGGTCTGAGGACAATTTGTCGATTTTCGCCGTTTATGGCGGTATTTTTGGCCTTTTTTTAACCGAAACTCCTTTATTATTCCATAACCACGTATAATATTGAAAAAATAAAATATCGTTAAAAATAGCGTTTAATACCGCTATTAGCAGCGATTCGATTTATTTTTTTATTTGTTATAATGGCCGAATTGGATACCACCTGCCCTTAATCCGTTTATGGCGGTACTGTTTTTTCGATTTTTTTTTTCGATTTTCGATTTTATTTAATATTATTTTTAATTTTTGACCAAATCTAATAATTTTTGCACGTGGAGGGTCGTATATATTTATATATTATTATATTGAGTTTTGGTGCATATACCAGATTATATAAACAGTTAAATAAGCGGATAGGCAAAGTATATGCTTTTTTATATATAATTTACAATCGAAATTCGTTTATATTTTTACCAATTTTAACCATAGTAAAACCAAAACTTCAGAAATTCGATTACGTATAAAAACAAACGTCCAGATCCAATCTTCCCTATTATATCGGCTTTGAAAACTGTTTAATAAAAGAAAATGCTAAATGTGTATTTTATAAATTTTTTTGCTTTATTTAATTAATTTTATATTATTTTTGTTTTGCAGCCAAATTTTGGGGTTTTTGCACGTGGGGGGTAACATATGTGTAGTCAATCTAATACTACATCTTAATACGTATATTTAATTATTTTAGCCGTTAAATATGCGGATAGGTAAAGTGTATCCAATTTTATATATATTTTGCAATCGAAATGTTTTTATATTTTTACCAATGCTAGCATTAATGAAACCAAAGTTTGTAGAGGTGGATTATGAATATAAATAAACGTTAACGTGAGACCCGATCTAGAATACCGGCCCTTTTTATTTTTTTATAATAAAAAATGCCAAATTCGTATTATTTTTATTTTTCTGCTTTATTTAATTAAACAAAATTTATAAAGAAAAAATTTATGTAAAGTTTATTAACAAACTGTTAAAGGAAGGCACTATGTAAAACTATCTTCATTCTACCAATATTTGCGTAAATTATTTAATTTTTTAACAAATTGTTAATTTATATAAATATATTAATAAAACTTTTGTTTTAATCGATAATTGCATGCACTATGCAATATTAGGTCTACTAAGCTTGAAAAACTGTAATTTCAACTAAAATTATCATTATATAATATTATTTAAAATAAAAATTAAATATAATAAAAAATTACAAATTTTACTTAATATTTTAATATCTTTCCATATACAGTAGCTATTAAAACGCGGCCGGTATTCAAATAATCAATAAACTCCAATTAATTCAACGCAACTTACTATATAGTTTTATAATATTTATTTGTTTTTTTATTTAAATATTTAATTATATATTATAGTTACACCATTTTCTTTTGCTATTATAATGCGGATATATTGTATATACCCGCTATAAACGGTAAAATATTACAAATTATCCTTATATTAATAAAATAATTATTAGCGATATCGCAATATTAAATATATTATTAATAATACCGTTATAAACGGCGAAATGCGACAAATTATAGTTGGTGGTACCGCCATGAACGGCGAAATGCGACAAGATGTCCTCAGACTAGAACGAGCGCGATCTTTTCGGCCAATGTAATTGGTCGAAAAGCCATGTGGCTAAAAGGTACATGGAGCGCTCGGTCCCCACTGCGAAGCAGGGGGGTCTAGTTTGAGCACTGAGACTATATTCGCTGACCTTTACATCGCAATTCCTATAAATATAAATTTAACGGATACGCCGATAACCCCATTTCGGCATTATATATTATGGATTATAAATAAATGAAAATGAATCCACTTCATGTAACCTAATGTATACAATGAATATAAGTCTTTTATAATATCATATTATATTTATATAATTTACTATTATTTGTCATAATAAGCTAATTATTGCAAAATATATTAAAATATACTGAAATATATCTAATATTTTGATATTAGTACCATTAAAGAAGCTATTATAGCGGTTTCTCTGTCTAGAAAAGAAAAAATTCCAAATATCGTAACGCAGCTTACCCTTTATTCCTCCGATTCTTACTTATGTTTTTATTTCAATATTTAAATGGATGTAGTGGCTATACTATCCTTTTTGCGAACACAGCATATATATAATGCGAATGTAGTGTAAATATTTGCCACGCGCGGCGAAATACAATCAAATATCCTTATTTTAAAACGAACGCGATTTTTTCTGTTAATGTAACTGGTCGAAACACCATATGGTTAAAAGGTATATAGAGCGTTCGCACCCCGCAAGGGTATAATTTAAGCATTAAAACTAATTTAAAGCTATAATTAACCACAATTGGGTGATTTTGGGCTTTAGGGGTGAATTTTCAAATTAAATATATCGAAAAATGTACAATAATAAAAACGTCTTAATTTCACTTATCCCCGTAATATACCCGGGCAGAAATATTTCAAACAAAAGTGGAAAGATTTCCCGGAAATGTTTATTTTCTAATTATAATTGTTTATTTTATTATTATTATGTTATTTTAATTATCAGCATAACCAACTATATTAAATTTTCCTTTTTAAATTTATTGATTTCAGGCGTCGTAACTCCAAGCGGGGGTCGGCGGGGGGTCGCTTAAATGTTTAAAATTAAATTCGCAAAACTTATTTTAAACCGGATAAAAATAGCTTCCTTTTTATTCAATAGCTTTATATATCAGCTTTTATTATTTCAATTACTCGCTGGAAACTTTATGCACATATATGATTTTATTTCGCCACAATTAGTACGATGGATATAATTAGTAAATATTACAACGCCCGCCTTATTAGATAACTATGTAAAGGAAAAAACTTTTGCCATTGCTATTACTAAGAATTGCAAATTGTTAGAAATATAAAGCAAGGCGTAAATAACCAAAGCCGTTGGTTTTATTTCATTATTCTTTTGGTGTTAAACAGAAAAGTCTAGTTTACATTACCAGGTATTACCTTTTCAAAATTACAATTATTTTAACATATAGTTAACGTTTTTCCCGCAATTAAACCATGCGTTCTTTTATCATTTTAACATCTGTTTGCGCGGCCTTTGCTGCTTTTGCTAATTTGGAGGTAAAAAATAAAACAAATTCCCCAAACGTGTTCAAAATTTGGAAATAATTAAAGCTAACAAAGGGAATTTTTCCGGGAAGACACCCGAAGCTAGTTCGTCAGCTTCTGTGCAAACCGTAACCCAAGGACACACTAAAATACAGGGTTGTAATAATAACCAAATTACATTTATTAAAGAAGCTATGTTAAGGTATATTAAAAACTCCAAATTAGTTTAACAATTATTAACTGGAATACTTAGATGTAAAACGCTTGCGTCTCGTGCTATTAACGCCCTTGATAATAACCCACAATTACGGCATACATATTTTAAAACCCACGACCCGAAAAAAATTGAACAACTCAAATTGTATTACAATAATATTCAAAAAGTATGCGATCACAAAGGACCCGATACTGTTTTTGAATGCACACAAGACAAAAATTACTGTGGCGAAGATGTCCCTCTTTCCGGATATCCCTACGGTTCCAAAATTCGTATATGCCCTCCTTTTTATACACTTACTGTCGATACAAAAGCCCAATTTTTGGTAAGGATTTTGTCACATTTTGACAACAGTAGGTGAACCCCCCGAATAAGGGACGAACTCAAATTTAGCTAAACTTTCCAAATAATCGAAAATACTAATTTCAAACTAAATTATAATAGTGGGAAATGCTTTAATTCATGCTCATTTCGATCATGAAGCGAGAAAGTTAGTATTTCTACGTATATTATCTTATAATATTCGGAAATTTTAACTTATTTTTATACTTATAGGCTTCCTAAAAAGCAACGCCTTAACAATTCGGCCAATTTCGGATATTTCGCCCTTTTCGCTGGTACTGGCCGCGATAGCCGTACTGTTATCGATAAAGACATTTAATTTTAATGTTTAAGTTAAACCTTGATGGGGCTAGAACGTTTTATATACCTTTTAACCAAATAGTTTTTCAACCAATTATATTGGCCGAAAAACCACGCTCGTTTTAGTTTAATGACAATTTGTCGCAATTCGCCGCTCGTGGCAGGTATTTGCACTTTCGTCGCACTATATTTGAAATAGAAGTTATAAAATGGAATAGGTTTAATCTAAAACGGGGAGAAAAATGATTAGGTATAAGGTTAATTGAACGTTAAAATGGCAAATAACAGTCTATTAGCGGGTGATAGAGAAAATATATTATTGTTGCACAATTAATTTGTTTAATCGTTGAATCTAGTTTTAATGCTGAAACTGGACCCCCTTGCTTCGCAATAGGGACCGACCGTTCCTTATACCTTTTAACCACATCCTTTCGACCACTTACATGGGCCGAAAATATCGCGTTCGCTTTAAAGTAAAGACATTTCGTTGTATTTCGCCGCGCGTGGGAAATATTTACACTATATTCGCATTATGTATACACTGTATACGCAGCAATAATAGTATAACCACTGTATCGAATTAATTATTAAAATGAAAAGGTAAATAAAAGTCGTAGGAATATAGGGTACCCTGCGTTGCAATATGTAATATTTTCACATTCCTTTCACGTAGGAACCGCTAGTATAGCATTTCTTGTCATATACATATTTAAATATGAAATATATTGTTTGATTTTTAATATATATTATTATATTTAACTTGTTTTTTTGATCAAAGTATTCAATAAATTGGAATATATTGCTATACAAGCGGCTTTTAAATTGACGTAGCCGTGGCATATGCATGCAATTATTATTTACAATAAATGTTTTATTCCTAGTTCTATTTTAATAAACAATGTATTATAAAAATCAGAAATTCGCCTAGTTATTTGTTGTTAATTATATGCGTTATCTAAGGTCTGTTAACAATCTGGGGTGCTAGCAGGGATTTAAACATTAGCCTCGTGCGGCGTAGTACCTGTTGTGCTATAAAGGCTAGTAACTCCACGGCTTGAATGCAATAAATTTATTCACTCATTTTGGCATCTATGATTTAGATTAATTTGTGGAGGAGACTTTGCTTTATCTCCCTTATATACCCTCCGATATTTAGATGGGGGTCCGCACGCCAGAAAACGTTCCGGTGCCGCACACGATTGTCCGCAAAATTATTTTATATGGGTTTTTGAAAAAAGAACACCTTTATTACCATACAAACCATTTCTGAGTTCGCATTTAATTGCTGATTTGGTGAAGTTTTCAACCCGATATAGGGTAGTTAACCCCATTCCTTAACCGTTGAATCTTAATTCCTCTAATACAAAATATAACGGATAATCCGACAACCCCGACAGCCCCACTTCGGCATTATTTATTATAGCTTATATACAAATCAAAATGAACCTCTTATAGGCTAAATAACGCGTATAATAAACACCCCTTCTCTTTTGCTTTTACATATATAAGATCGGAAAAAATAGATAAAAAGAAAACCCTTAAAATAAACCCCCTTTATCTCCTAACCCGATTTAAACTCCCGATATAAACCCTTTGGATAATGAAACCATTTATAGGGACCCATAACCCCCGAATTGGACGAACCGCCAAATTGAAATAGACCCCTAAATTTATAATAACCACCGGATTCGAACCCCCGATTTGCATAATATTAACCCACGGAATTAACCATGAAACCAGGTGATCAATCTGGCTATTCGCTGGCAATAGTCCCAATAAGGCATACAATATAGGGAATCTCGAATATGTAAATCGCCCAAAACGCGTCTTGTTTTAATTCGGATTGAATTTTGGTTATAAACTCGGTATAAATTGCTTATAATTTAACCCGTACAGGGTGAATTTGGGTGATCGGGTTGCTATTAAGCTAATAAATATCCAATATATGCAAATAAAGGAAGTATAATAGCTTATAATTAATTAACGAATTGATTAAATGCTTTAAAATTTAATACGTAAAATCTAAATTCAAAGGGGCTTAAACCCTATAAACTTGAAAAAAAACATTGTAAACTGAAAACGGTAGCGATTTTATTAAGCTGTTAGCGGGTACTTGTTTAAGCTCCAAATATTTTACGGTTATTAATTTTTTATAATTCATTCCCGTACGTAATAAAATTTTGCAATGTATATTTAATACGTTAATAATGCGTAAAGGTATAAGTGTGAGCTATAAAACCTATATTATTTTCCAATACTACGATAAACCTTATATAGGTAATCCTGGTTTTACAAATAAGCTTGGAAACTACTGTATTTTACGCAAAACTTCGGTTAAAGCATCGGTTTCGGTTTCCGGAATATTTTAAGCCATACTATTACCCTTATTGCATTTTTACATTATAAGGCCCTCAAATGAAGTATACAAACATCCGTAAATGGATGTTGAATCTTCACTAGCCCCGCCAAGATCGCTTTTATTAAAGTCCAGTAATTGAAGACCTTTAAAACCCCTTATCAACAGATTAAATGGTAATTCAGTTTTAATTACCTTATTTCCGTAACGAATAACTTCTGAGGAGGTTACGAAATAGAATAAGCTTAATCTTGAACGCGGGGAAAAGTGGATCACGTATAAGGCTGATGGAACGTTAAAATGGCAGATAACCGTCTGCTAGCGGGTAATAGAGATAATATATTGTTGTTGCATAATCGATTCGTTGAATCGTTGAATCGATGAAGGTTATAAAGGTGATATGTTTAAGGCTGAGTTGTGAATTACGTGTTCGAATCCGTAGGTGCAGATCTTCGATCCGGATGTCCGGAATGCGGGGTCACGTCACATGATTTGGCCTTATTCATGTGACTGACCTGCCGACCTATTGAGCTTAACGGCCCATTAAGCCTAACGGCCTATTGTGCTTATGCATGCACAGAAAATCTGCGACCACAACGGGATTCGAACCCACGCACTTCAACAACGTATATATAATATAGATTATGGTACGTGCATTATACCACTAAGCTAGACTATATATGACGTATTTGTTTTGTTGTTGAAACTACGAACAAAGACGTGATATATAAAGCTTTGTGTGTATAAACGCGAATACGTTTTATTTGTTATTTATATATTTATTCGATGCAGGGTGACTAATAAAATTAGCCCGTGCTAGCCATGTTCACAACTACTGTTTTACAACGGTTACTTTACCTGATTTAATTTATTCTAACTTTAATCCACATATTGTGTTGCATTTTACTATAAAGTCCTCCGATTTTATTATAGACAGTGCAGCAACAATTTGTATATGTTGCAATATACAATATTTAACAGACGATAAAGATATAAATACGACTGTTAAATGGGGTAACGCCTTCCACTTAAATATTAATAAGATGGGAACTATAAAAATAAAGTTCAGCGATACAGGTATAACAGAAACCATAAATGACGTGTCCTACGTACCAGAATTTGGGCTGAATATACTCTCTGATGCACAACTAAGTAACTATATTACAACCTTTATAAACAATAAAGTAAAAGTGATACATAAAAAACGTAAACATAAAATAACAAAGGGTTATAAAAATAATGGGCTATATATTTTACCTACCCAAATTGTGGAAAATAATTTTATATTGCATACGGAAGAAAAGTCGAACAATAACGATATTTCTTCCAATGCCATATATAAGTTACACGTTAAATATGGGCATATAGGGTTGACACCCCTATTGCAGTTAATAAAAATAAATAAGATAAATATACGTGTGAGATTTGCTGAGCTGCAAAGTCCATTCGGAAAATAAACAGGATTTTTGCAAGTATCATAAATTATAATATATTAACAGAATCCATTTCGATTAAGGTGCGCCCATAAATCCACCCACGTATAATTATTATAAATACTATAGAATGTTTTTGGATAAAAATTCACGTTATTTACGTGTTGCATTGTTAAAAACAAAGGCTGATGCCCTAAAGGCATTTAATATATATAAAAAGCAAATGGATAATGATACAGTTAATATAAATAGTAAAAGAACAATAAAAGAGTTTTTTTACCGATAATGGAGGCGAATATACAAGTAACCAATTTAAGGTTGCGTTATATAATAACGGTATTATACACCATTTTACGCCAGCATATACAAAAGAGCCAAATGGGTTAATAGAACGTTTAAATTTAATGCTATTTAATAAAGTTAGGGCTATGCTATTTGATAGCAAAGCACCTAATTGTTTATGGGGGGAGTTTTTATTAGCCGCTGTATACCTTTATAATAATACCCCATATACGGCTTTAAATATACGAACGCAAGCCAATATATTTCACAATATAAGTGAAAATAATGTAAATAATAATGCAATTCACGTAAACAACTACATACAACCTTGGGGATATATTATTTACTACAACGATAACCATGGTAAAAAAAAGCTCGAACCTGGCAATAAAATTGGTATTTTAGTAGGTTTTACACCTAATGTAAAAATATATAAAACATGGGACCTAAACAGAAGGAAAGGTCTCCTGGGCAGAGATATGACCTTTAAAACGGATAAGTTTTATCCACATATATACAACGAAAATACCAATATAAATAACATGAACGAGGTCGAATTCTTTTTTCAAGATTTCGAGGTAAATCCAGTGAATAATACAAATCTAAATAAAAATAACAACGTTGATAAAAATAACATTCATAACGTTAATAAGGAGAATAACGTTAATAATGTTAATAAAACCACCTCGTCATTACTAATAACAACAATCCCCAAAGAGCTAATAATTCGTCTATAAACATAAATATAAAAATTAAACCCCCAATAAATTCTGCAGAATATAAAATATATAATGACGTCCTATTTACGAAACGTAATATCAATAAATCGTTAGAATTTAATTTTAACGAAAATAATTACGTATTGATAACAAACTCGTTAGTAGAACCGAATACCTATAAACAAGCCATGGAAAACCAGAAATGGGAAGACTGGCTACAGGTTTGCAAAGACGAAAATAATAGCTTAATAGAATCTAATACCTTTACTATAGCGGATTTACCTCCAAATAAAATAGCTATAACTAAGCGCTGGGTTTTAAGAAAAAGCCCTTGAACAATATAAATAATATTCGTTTTATTACGGATATTAATAAACGGTATCGTTATACAACCAAATGGGTAATACAGGGATTCCAACAAATTATGGGTGTTAATTACCTGGATACCCTTTTTACAACTTGTAAAACAGAAACATGGTATATACTTATAATGCTAGCATTACATAAAGGGTGGTACGTTATTCAATATGACGTTAAAAACGCGTTTTTACACGCAATATCGATACCGAAATATATATAAAGTTACCTACAGGGCTATATACAGATAAAAAGTATATAAATAAAGTGGGTAAATTAAATAAAGCCCTGTATGGTTTAAAACAAGCGCCTAGATTTTGGTATAAATACTTTACCAAAACGCTGATAAAACTAGGTTTTACTGTTTTCCCATACGACGAAAGCGTATATATAAACCAAGATAATAATAGCTAATTTTTTGGTATTATTATGGTTTGCCACGTCGACGATATTTTGGCATTTAATGCTGATTTATCGTTATTGGATATTCTTTATAAAAAAATTAACCAATCATATAAAAATAGAATGTATGGGACCTGTATCCAATTTTCTGGGTAATAAGATAACTATAAATAAAAACAATAAAACCGCCTTTACTAGCCAGGAAAGTTATACCAATAAAATATTGAATAAATTCAATATTATAAATAACGAAAAACCTTTTGCCATTCTGGCGGTACCAGGTTTAAAGTTTAATATAAATAAACATAAAGCTACAAAAAAGGAAATTAAAGATTTCCAACAGAAAGTAGGCTCATTATTTTATTAAGCAATAAAAAGCCGCCCAAATATAACATATTGCACGTGTTTAGCCGCCAGATTTATGGCTAATCCTGGGGCTGAACATTTCAAAATTCTCCAAAATGTTTTGAAATATTTGCTAAAAAATCCCACTTTTGGCCTACAATATAACGTTAATAATATATCCCAGCATAACGTTAACAATAATAGATCCAATATAAGTGTTAACGAAAAGTTAATAAATAATATAAATAATATAAATAATATAAATAATATAAATAATATAAATAATATAAATAATATAAATAATATAAATAATATAAATAATATAAATAATATAAATAATATAAATAATATAAATAATATAAATAATATAAATAATATAAATAATATAAATAATATAAATAATATAAATAATATAAATAATATAAATAATATAAATAACATATACCTGCCGGATAAAAGCCACAAAGAATAACGATAATATATTATTTACTAAGGGATATACAGACTTTAATCGGGCTAACGGCTCAGATTAAAAACGTTCCACTACTGGATATATATCCAGGCTATCCAACAGTTATAACATAAATTACGATAACAATATAATAAGTTGGACTTCTCAACTTCAAAAAACGGTAGCTTTATCGTCGACTGTGTTACGGATTCGTGCCTAAGGCACGTATTAAGTAATAAAATACAAAAGCGGGTCAGGGATAATATATAAAAGAGAAAGATATTACCACGACCCGGATACACACCTTTTCCTTTTTTCTCCCCTTAACGTTAGTAATAACACTAATAAAAATATTTTACGGTCCCTAGGCCGTTAGTTTACCCTATAATATTTACTAACGTTTGATTTAAATATAATAATGGCCAACCCAGAACCGGGCCCGGGAGGTGAAGCCCACGACGTTCACAAAAATTTAATCGCGAATATTACGATGCTGGAAAAGCGTATCGTTTAAATGCAATTACAATTTTCGAACGCAGGCGCGATCGCGCAAAAACAACGTTTTAAAAAAGGTTTTTACGTAACCCCCCACCGTACGACGGCGCAACGGCTGCGTTTATAGTTAAGAAATAAATTATTTCGTACAAATTAATACGCGACGCGGAATTTATCGGAAACCAACGCGATTAATTCGAATATATATAATCCAATTTTACCACGATAATATGAAATATAATTCCCTTTTTTTACGAAATAAAGGGTACGGGAAAAAGGTATAACCACGAAAATTTTATCGAATATTTGGGGCGCACGTACGACGATTTTTATAAAAAGGCCCAGGCTTTCGCCGAATCAAATTATTCCGTATACGATACGGCGAATTATTCGCACATTCTTTTACCAAATTCGAACGTTTTCTTACTACGGCCGGGGGTTTTAAATGGTTAAACGAAATAAAGGCCAATTATTTGCGTTTCCGGGTTGTTAATCGGATAAAAAAGGCGTCGGTAAAAAGGGGTATCGCCTGCAATTTCTACCACGGATTTATCGTTATATACCGTTATATTACCTAAAATTTGGAAATTATCGATTTGGATAAACGTTTTAACCAAAAACGGAACGCCCTTTTTCCAAATTCCTTCTAGACGGGTTTGAAAAACATAATAATAAAAGACGTATTAACGATAAAGATTAACCGCGGCCGTTATAACGTTGGTAAAAAAACGAGGAAGGCGCCGATTGGATAAAAATAAAAGGAAAAATCGGGTTTTATACATATTTGTTTAAAAATTCCAACGAGGCCGCGAAACAAAGTTTAATTCCATTACGGGTCCACCTTTTAATATACCCAGGAATACCAATTCGCGCCGGTTATACGCCCAACGTCGAACGACCCCGAAAAGAAAAATTAATTTAAAGCCGCAATTTTAACCCAGGGGAAGGCCGACGCGACGGGCCCGGACCATCCCATAATACGTTAGCAAATATAAATCGGAAAAATAATTAAAAAATATAAATTATAATGGATAGGCGACCACTTTTAACGCCGGTTTTAACCAATTTAACGAAATTGATAATTATATAAATAAAGTTAAAATGCGAATACTACGCGGTAACAAATAACAATTATACCGAGAAATTATAAATAATAAAACTTTTCTATTATAAACCCGCCGGTTGGCACGGTGATGGGATAAATACGAACCGATTTACGGGAAATAGGTAATTGCGACGTGGATATCGACGGTTAATTTACGCCGATATTTTTTCTATAATCCCGGGATTAACCCAGGATTTATTTTCAGAATTTCTTTAAATAGTCCACCGAAGAATGGTATTTAATTTAAATTAAAAAGGTTTAAGAATAGGGTCCGTTATGAGGTTATTCGTACAAAAGCTGTCCCTGCGCCCGAAATATAGGAAATTTACGGTGGTTATAAATAACGTATTCCTAATAGCGGCCCGAAAAACAAAACAAAATACGAACGAATAAATGGAATTCGCTTTTATTTCGTTAGGAAATATAACCCGGGTTTTAACCCTGTCGGCGGTAAATAAAAATCACGTAAAACCCCCGGCGACGTTACCCGAAAAATTAAAAGGTTTCGAAAAGCTATTTAACGACGGTAAAATTTTAATTTTACCCCCGTATAAAAGGGGATTGGATTATTCTATCCGGATCCAAAAAAGTACTAACGGTAAATCCCCGCTATTATTCTAAAGCCGGTTATATTATATACCGCGCGATTAATTGTTGGAGCTGCGGCGATAAATAATCGATATAATGGATGTGAAATGGATCCGAATAAACGCGTTATCAACCGCGGCCCCGGTCCTAATAATTCGGAAAAGCTTTGGAAAATGGCGTTTATACGTCAATTATATAATATTAAACGTTATTATAATATAGGACCGGTATTTTTTATTATTAATTTGAAAAAACGCTCCGTTCCCTATCTGCGGTAAAATAATTTATTAAAATAAACGTGCGCGTAACTTTTGATAAATTACGCGTGGTTGAGAAAGATAAATATTTTATAATCTTTCGTATAAAATTCGGATCATTTAAATAATTAATATACCCGTTCGGATTATCGGGCGCCCCGGCCACGTTCCAACAGTATATTAACGGCGTCCTCGGGAATATATTGGGCGACTATATATCAATATATTAAGACGATATTTGAATTTATACGTCCGGTTCTAAAACGGATTATTGGCGGAAAATTGCGCATATTTTGGGAAAATTAAAAAAAGCGGGATTAAATTTGGATTTCGGTAGCAACGCGCTCGCAATTATTTCCGTTAAATACTTTGGGCTTATTATATACGTTAATATAGTCGTGGAGGCCGATCCGGGAAAATTACGCGCGATACGGGAATGGGAAACCCCGATGAAATCACGAACACTGCGCGGTTTTTTAGGATTCGCTAATTTTTACCGAAATTTTATAAGCGGGTATTCGGGTTCAACGGCGCTTTTATTTCGGTTTATTAAAAGAAAATACCGTTTAAATAAACACCGAAGAGGACGCCGTTTTTAAAATATTTAAATAAACATTCTTGCAAGCGCCAATATTGGCCCAATAAAATAACGAAGCGGAAACAAAAATAAAGACGGATTATTCCGGCGCAATTATCGGGGGGTATTAAAATAAAAAGGGAAAAAGGGGTTATAAAAACCGGTAATATTTCATTTCGTTAAACTAACGACGGCCCAGCGTAATTATATTATTTATAATAAGGAATTGCTCGCGGTCGTCCATTATTTGCAAATATAGGAAACGGAATTATATAATATCCGTTTTCCTTTTATTATTTTTACGGATTGTAAAGCATTCAAATATTTTACGAAACCGAAAGTAATATTAAAACGACAAATGCGGTAAGTTAGAATTTTATCCAAGTTTAATGATATTCTAAAATATCGATTAAGGAAGTACGCGATAGTCCCCGACGCGTTATCAAAACGGGAGCAGGATAAAATTAACGAGGAAAGAAAACGATAATACTACGCCCAATCCCCGGTATAATTATAATCGGTATTTTTCAAATATCATTATAAAATATACTGCCAGCGGTCCCGGAAGGAATATTTATTTTCCAACAATTTTATATAACCGGATTTTGGAGCGAAATAGTGGAAAAAACCCCGGTATACGCTTATAAACGTAACGCGGTTTAATAGGATATGAAACGATTCCCACCCGAGGCCGAAACGACGGTATAAATAACGGGTTATTTAATAAACGTTTCCGGTACGTTATTATATAAAAAACGGTTTTTAATTACCCAATTGGGAACCTTTAGTTACGGTAATTTTACAGTGGACCCACGAATCCCTAATAGTTGGTTATTGCGGTAAAAATAATATGCTAACAATTTTGTTCCGAAATTACCAGTGGGACGGGATAACCGAATGTATCCGGCGATTTATATATAATTGAGATATTTGCCGCAAAACAAAAACGTCGAAATAATGTAAATAAAAACTGTTATAACTCCTACCAATACCGGATAAATTTTGAAAACAATTTTCCATCGATTTTATAACGGATTTCCCAGGTAACGATACGGATATACCGCGTTATAAAGTGGTTATAATGAATAAATTTTCCAAATATATCCAATTAAAAACGATAAATTCGATAAAAACCGAAATTTGCGCGGCAAAATTTGTTTCTATTTGGTGGTGGTTTAGGGGTTTTTTTG
Source organism: Pyricularia pennisetigena (assembly GCF_004337985.1). Taxonomy (NCBI): domain Eukaryota; kingdom Fungi; phylum Ascomycota; class Sordariomycetes; order Magnaporthales; family Pyriculariaceae; genus Pyricularia; species Pyricularia pennisetigena. Next base: position 7,731,895 of record NC_043741.1, read on the forward strand.
ACGCGATTATATCGGACCGAGGGTTAGATTGGGTAAAAGGTTTTTGGTTGGAATTATACCGATAAAGAGGAATTTTACAATTATTATCGACGTTTTACCACCCAAAAACGGATAATGGTACGGAACGCATTAATAAGGAAATGCAATATTATTTAAAAGCTTTTATAATATTTAACCAAATAAATTGGCCCGGATATTTACCCGCCATTTGATTAACGTAAGATAATAAAAATTTATTAATTACGGGAGTTAGTTTTAACAAATTATTATTAAATTATAGAATAAACGCGGTCCCGGTAATATAAGCAAATGGAAGGCCGGGTTCCTCCCCCTAAAACCGCGCGAATTTGTCTTTACAACATTTTAAAAACGGCATAAACGTGGCCCACGCCGCTATAATTTATATATAATAACGCCAAAAAACGCAAACAAAATACGGAAACCGGCGAAACGCTTTAAAATAAAAAATAAAGTTTTTCCTCAATTTACGAAACGTTAAAATTAGCCGCCCGAATAAAAAGTTTGACTTTATAACGAATAAATATATAATTGTAACGATTTTTATATTATTTACGGTTACGCCAAACGTCCCGAAAAATGTTTATCCCATTTTTTACGTAAAATTAGTCGAAAAGACCGCGGTCGGCCTATTACCGTCCCAAATACGTACCAATATTAAACCCGGCCCGTTAATAATCCTATTAAATTTAAATAATAATACCGCGGAGGAATAGGTAATAGAAAAAACCCTGGCCGCGGAAATTGCAGTAAAAAAAAGGCGCAAACGCAAAATTTCGGTAAAATGGAAAACCTACGACGAATTTACGTGGGAGAATTTGTTAATAATGGAAAATATACGGGTATTAAACGAATTCGAAACGAAACAAAGGCCGGCCTGTGAGGAGGTTACGAGATAGAACAAGCTTAATCTAGAACGCGGGGAAAGGTGGACCACGTATAAGGCTAATGGCACGTTGAAATGGCAGATGGCCGTCTGCTAGCGGGCAATAGAGATAGTATATTGTTGCACAATCGATTCGTTGAATCGTTAAATCGATAAAGTTATAAAGGTGATAAAGGTGATAAATCTAAGGCGAAGTTTAGTCTCAGTGCTCAGACTAGACCCCCCTGCTCCGCAGTGGGGACCGAACGCTCCATGTACCTTTCAGCCACATGGCTTTTCGACCAATTACATTGGCCGAAAAAATCGCGCTCGTTCTAGTCTGAGGACATCTTGTCGCATTTCGCCGTTCATGGCGGTACCACCAACGATAATTTGTCGCATTTCGCCGTTTATAACGGTATTATTAATAATATACCTAATATTACGATATCGTTTATAACTATTTTATTAATATAAGGATAATTTGTGGTATTTTGCCGTTTGTAGCGGGTATATATGATATATTCGCATTATAATGGTAAAAGAAAATAGTATACCCATGAAATGCAATTAAATATTCGTATAAAAAAATAAATAAAAATTATAAAAATATATAGTAATTTGCGTTAAATTTATTGGAGTTTGCTGATTATTTGAATGCCGGCCGCGTTTTTAAAATTTTGTATTTGAAAAGATATCAAAATATTTAGTTAAATAATAGTCTATTATATTAATTTGAATTTTAGTTACAATATTTATAGCCTAGCAAACCTAATATTGCAAAGTGCATGCAATTATCAATTAAAACAAAAATATTATTAATATTTGTATATTAAGTAACATTTTGTTAAAAACCTAAATAATTTACGCAAATGTGGGCAAGATTAAAAAAAAGTTTAATTTAGGCATGGTTTTATCAACTTATTAAAAAGTTTTACTTTATTTTTTTTAATAAATTATATTTAATTAAATAAAGCAATAAATATTAGATTACTACAAATTTAGCATTTTTGATATACAAAAATAAAAAGGGCCGGTATGGTAAATCGAGTTCTCCGTTAACGTTTGTTTATATATATTATCCATGTCTTTTAATTTTGGCTTTATTAACATTAAAATTGGTAAAAATGTAAAAGCATTTCGATTGTAAAATATATATAAATTTGGATACCTTTCACCTATCCGCATATTTAACGGTTTAAATAATTAAATATGAGTACAAAAATGTAGCATTATATTAAATATACATATATCACCCCCCACGTGCAAAAATCACAAAATCTGGCTGCAAAAGAAAAACAATATAAAATTTATCAAATAAAGCAAAATAATTTATAAAATACATATTTAGCATTTTTTTTATTAAAAAGTTTTTAAACCCGATATTATAGGTGAAATAACACTTGGACGTTTGTTTATATATGTAATCGAATCCTTAAAGTTTTGGTTCTATTATCGTTAAAACTGGTAAAAATATAAACGAGTTTCGATTATAAATTATATATAAAAAATATATATTTTGCCTATCCGCTTATATAACTGCGTATATAATATGGTTTATGTACCAAAATTCCCAATCACAAGATGTATATATATATATATATACCGCCCTCCACGTGCAAAAAATATAAAATTTGGTTGAAAATTAAAAATAATATTAAAAAAAGTCGAAAATCGAAAAAAAATCGAAAAAACAGTACCGCCATAAACGGATTAAAAGCAGGTGGGATCGAATTCGGCCATTATAAAAAATAAAATTATAAATTCAATCGCTGCTAATAACAATATTAAACGCTATTTTTAACGATATTTTTTTAATATTTTGCGTAATTATGGAATAATAAAGGAATATCGGTCGAAAAAAAGCCAAAATACCGCCATAAACGGCGAAAATCGACAAATTGTCCTCAAACCTAAACCAAAATGTTTTTTGGATGGACCCACAGGTACATTGCAAAGCCGTAATTGAGCCACGAAGTGGATCAATTGTGGAGCTCTGGGCTTCAGGGATGAGCCCTGAGACTAGGCTAAGTTGTGAATTACGTGTTCGAATCCATAGGTGCAGATCTTCGATCCGGATGTCCGGAATGCGGGTTACGTCACATGATTTGGCTTTATTCATGTGATTGACCTGCCGACCTATTGAGCCTAACGGCCCATTGAGCCTAACGGCCTATTGTGCTTATGCATGCACAGAAAATCTGCGACCACAACGGGATTCGAACCCACGCACTTTAACGTATATATGATATAGATTATGGTACGTGCATTATACCACGAAGCTAGATTATATATGACGTATTTGTTTTGTTGTTGAAACTATGAACAAAGACGTAATATATAAAGCTTTGTGTGTATAAACGCGAATACGTTTTATTTTTTATTTATTTATTTTTTCGATGCAGAGTGACTAATAGAGTTAGTCCGCGCTAGCCGTTGTAAGATAATGCAGGGTAGCTAATATAATTAGCCCTGCGCTAGCCATGTTCACATTATCCGTAAATTTACAAATACGGATCCGCAATTCGTTATATACGGTATTTAATAGTTTGAAATTACCGCATTTGGTACGCGTATTATATAAAACGTATTAAACGGAGGACGAACGTTAAATTTCGTTAACGTAGTGTACGTGCCCAATTTTTACGTTAACATCGTGTTAAAAACGCGTTTACAAAATAAAAACGTGTGGTATAATGGCTGGGACTGCATTTTACGCCTGGGGAATATAAAGGACAATTTGGCATTATACGGTTTACAGCGACGTAGTAACGTAATTTTTTTTTATTATAAACCTGTTTATTATTTGCGCGTTACCCCTGCCGTATAAATATTTTTTATAGGTATTATTTCCTTAACGGTTATAAACGGTTGGATAAAACTTATTAAAATTTTATAAAGGAGTTCCACGGGAGTATACGACGAAAAAGAAAATAATTCGTTAATTTGGTATTGGAAAACCGGCCATTTAGGTCCGGAAACGTTTAAAACGTTGGTCCACCGGGTTAAAGGTGTAAAATTTAAAGGATTAAAAATATTGGAATGCGAAGCGTACGTTTAAATATATGGTAAAACGGTAATATTAAAGCGCCCAAGGCGCGAGTTATATAAATTTTACTATATAATACACCTAAATTTTTTTTATTTTAAAAAATTAGGTACTGGTATACGGTATTTATTATTATTGAAAAACGAATATTCGGGGCGTTTAACAATTATTCCGTTTACCGGAAAGGCGAAGGCAAAGTTCGTGTTAACAATATTCGGTTTCGAACAATGGGTAACGCGTTAATACGGCCTATAAATTACGAAATTTTTTTATAGTAACGAATTTACTTTAATAACGTATACGGGATATATTTTTTACCAAAAGCATTGCAAAAATTTGGGATCGAAATAAAAACGCCTCCTTTTAATATATATAACCGAACGGCCAAATAAAGCGTTCGGGATAGGAGGTAATTATGCGCGCGTTTAAAATGCGTTTAACAGCCAATTTACCTACCTCCATTTGGCCAAAAATAATTATAACGGTAGGTTATTTTATTAATATAAGTTCTTTAATAAACAAAAAAGGTTTTAATCCAAGTAAAATCTTACTGGTATGGTTTAAGGGGTTTTTTAAATAATATACACCTGCATTATTTATTGCATTGAATAAAAACCTGCGCCTAAATTAGTTTAATACGTATGTATACGGGTGTAGAACCTACGTGTTAAACCCGGTAAAAACGAAGTTAGAAAATAGGGTAATATTTAAAACGAGCCCTAAAACGTACGTGGGATACCTGGTTGGATATAAATCCTTTAAAATATACCATATTTGGGTAGCCTTTTTCGATAGGATTATTACTTTACGCAACGTCCGATTCGACGAAATACGTTTTTACCAGGGATTAGGAAAGAAAAAGGTAAAAACCGGTAAATTTAATAACGAATACGAGTTTTTAATAAACCGGATCCACGAACCAATATTGTAGTTTTTGGGGGACGGAATAGTCGAACGTTTGGGTTTATTACGGAATATACCATTGCTCGTACCTAATTTAAACGTTCCTATTTTTAATTAGGGGTTAAATAACGTAGTAATATTATAAAAACGGGGTGCGGAAATACCTACGGAATACCGCAATATATATTTCCGCGAACGAATCGCAGAAAACGATATTTTTAAACATTTGGGCGGACCGATCCCAGGTAAAACGGTTAATTAACTGGAACCGCTTAAAATATAAATGGTTAACGAACCAATAAAATATACGTTAGTAATATTAACGTATTTAAAACTTTTAAAAAATAATGCAATAACGCCCAAAACGGGAAACAATTACGTATTCGGTATACGTATATTAAATAATAACGGATTTCCAACGCGTACGCCCACGGACCCTGTAAAAAAAACAAATACGCCGAAACTAATAAAAAACACCCGAACAGTGGAATTAATCGTTATTAATAACGAATTGGCGCGGGAATACCCTATATTTAACCGTTTTTTTATCGGGGGTAATATACCGGAACCGCAGTCCAAACCCCCGAACCCGACGAATATTACCGTTATATCCGTATAATTTCTAAATATTACGCCCGCGCTAATACCCCAAACCAGCGTTTAAACGCGTACAATAAAATTTAAACGTTTTTCGAAAACGCCCCGACGCATTATAAAAATTTTGGAGGTAAATACGAAAAAATAACGTTAACGCGGTAAAGGATGTGAACATGGCTAGCGCAGGGCTCATTATATTAGCTACCCTGCATTATCTTATAACGGCTAGCGTGGGCTAATTTTATTAGTCACCCTGCATCGAATAAATAAATAAATAACAGATAAAACGTATACGCGTTTATATACATAAAGCTTTATATATCACGTCTTTGTTCATAGTTTCAACAACAAAACAAATACGTCATATATAATCTAGCTTAATAGTATAATGCATGTACCATAATTTATATTATATATACGTTGTTGAAACGCGTGGGTTCGAATCCCGTTATGGTCGCAGATTTTCTATGCATACATAAGCACAATAGGCCGTTAGATTTAATGGGCCGTTAGGCTCAATAGGTCGGCAGGTCAATCACATGAATAAGGCCAAATCATGTGACGTGACCCCGCATTCCGGACATCCGGATTGAAAATTTGCATTTACGGATTCGAACACGTAATTTACAATTCAGCCTTAGATTTATCACCTTTATACCTTTATCGATTTAACGATTTAACGAATCGATTGTGCAATAATATATCATCTCTATTATCCGCTAGCAGACGGTTATTTGCCATTTTAACGTTCCATTAACCTTATACGTAATCCACTTTTCCCCGCGTTCAAGATTAAGCTTATTTTATCTCGTACCTCCTCACAGGTTATAAGCCCGGATTAGCTCATACCAACGAGATCGATACCGATACCAATACCATCAAATCCATCGATTATTCTTTAGCCCTATTTCGGATCAACCCGAGCCTCACACCATTCGATAGCTCTATTCACGCTTTATCTAACGGTATAATTACCGAAACCGGAATCGCACGCGCCGTCGAGAAAACCCGACCGTTATATTATACCCTCCTATACCTATTTATATACCTTAACAAATATTCGCCTATATTTTCACCGCTATTCGACCTATCGATACGAGTCCTATACCATTTGAAAGCTTTTTTCAAAACTTATCCAACTGAATAACCCTTTCGACCCTAATCCCGACCGTTACCGAAATATAATACAAACAAAAAACCCTTTATTTAAAATGGCTACCTTCGACAAAATCCCAATGGTAACCCTTAAGGGCACCGAAAATTATATTATTTGGGCTATTCGTGCTTAAGCGGTTTTGGAAGTGAAGGGACTCGCATGTACCCTGGAGCAAAAGGAGGGAATTATTATTAACCTCGATGCTAATAATAATATGGAACCCACTGGTATCCCCAGTGGCATCCAGAGTGGTATTATTATTAATAATAATAATAATTATAATACTTTTAAACCTTTGGATTATACAAACAAAAATACGCTAGCTTTAGCCTTTATAAAATCACTGTGCGATAATAAACCTTTTTTATATACAAAAAAATGCACTTCTGCGTACGAAACCTGGAATAAATTAAAAAATATATATAATCCTGAAAGCTATACTTCGGATTTCCTTTTATTCAAGGAGTTTTATTCGGCTGTACCAGCATCTTTTAATAACATCGAGGTTTATTTGAATAAAATAAAAAAGTTATATTCAGTTTTGAGATCTAACGGTTTAATTACTCAAAATAAGGTTATTATAACCTGGGTATTAAATATTTTAAATTAAAATTAGACCTTTTTTGCACAGAATATTACTTAAAAGCTACGGCATAATTCAGATAAATATACGGTAAATTTACTATTTGCCAATATTTTAGATAAATGTCGTGGTGAGGATAATATTAATAAACATTATACCGTATCGTTGAATGAACTTTTGACCTTCAATAAGGTTAATAATGAGGTAAATTCTTTACCCATTAATAATTATAATTATAATTATAATTATAATAATAATTACCCCAATAACGGGAATAAAGCTGATTATTTGAATTTGGGACATTACTGTTTTACAACGTTTGTTCCAAATTTAATTTATTCTGACTTTAATCCACATATTGTATTGCACTTTACTATAAAGTCCTCCAATTTTATTATAAACAGTGCAGCAACAATTTATATATATTGCAATATACAATATTTAACAGACGTTAAAAATATAGATACGACTGTTAAATGGGGTAATGCTTCCCACTTAAATATAAATAAGATGGGAACTATAAAAGTCAAGTTCAATGATACAGGTATAACAGAAACTATAAATAACGTGTACTATATACCAGAATTTGGGTTTAATATACTTTCTGTTGCACAATTACATAACTATATTATAACCTTTATAAATAATAAAATAATAATGATACATACAAAACATAAACATAAAATAACAGAAAGTTATAAAAATAATGGGCTATATATTCTACCTACCCAAATTGTGGAAAATAATTGTACATTACATGCGGAAAAAAAGTCGAATAATAACGATATTTCTTCCAATGCAATATATAAATTATACGTTAAATATGGGCATATAGGGTTAACACCCCTATTGCAGTTAATAAAGACAAATAAAATAAAGATATCCAAAAACGATATATATAATTATAATAAATATACGTGTGAGATTTGCTTAACTGCAAAATCCAATCGGAAAATAAACAGGATTTCTGCAAATATTATAAATTATAATATATTAAACAAAATCCATTCCGACTTAGGTGGACCCATAAATCCACCCACGTATAATTATTATAAATATTACATAAGGTTTTTAGATAAAAAGTCACGTTATTTACGTGTTGCATTGTTAAAAACAAAAGCTAATGCCCTAAAGGCATTTTATATATATAAGAAATAAATGGATAATGATACCGTTAATATAAATGGTAAAAGAACAATAAAAAAGTTTTTTACCGATAATGGAGGCGGATATATAAGTAACTAATTTAAGATTACGTTATAGAATAACGGTATTATACACCATTTTACGCCTGCATATACAAAAAAGCCAAATGGGTTAATAAAACGTATAAATTTAACCCTATTTAATAAAGTTAGGGCTATGCTATTTAATAGCAAAGCACCTAACTATTTATGGGGTGAGGTTTTATTAGCCGCTGTATACCTATATAATAATACCCCACATACGGCTTTAAATATGCAAACGCCAGCCAATATATTTCACAATATAAGTGAAAATAATATAAATAATAATGCAATTCACGTAAATAACTATATATAACCTTGGGGATGTATTATTTACTATAACGATAACCATAATAAAAAGAAGCTTAAACCTCGAAATAAAATTGGTATCTTGATAGGTTTTACACCTAATATAAAGATATATAAAATATGAGACCCATATAAAAGGAAATGTCTCCTGGTTAGAGATATTACCTTTATAACGGATAAATTTTATCCACATATAAACAACGAAAATACCAATATAAATAATAATAACATAAACGAGGTCGAATTCTTTTTACCAGATTTCGAGGTAAATCCAGTAAATAATACAAATATAAACAAAAATAACGTTGATAAAAATAACATTAATAACGTTAATAACGCGAATAACGTTAATAATGCTGATAAAAATAACGTTATTACCAATAATAATAATCCCCAAGCAGTTAACAATTCGTCTATAAAAATAAACATAAAAAATAAACCCCCAATAAATTCTGCAGAATATAAAATATATAATGACGTTCTATTTACGATACGTGATATTAATAAGTCGTTAAAATTTAATTTTAACGAAGATAATTACGTATTAATAACAAATTCGTTAATAGAACCGAATACCTATAAACAAGCTATGGAAAGCCAAGATTGGGAAAATTGGCTGCAGGTTTGCAAAAACGAAAATAATAGCTTAATAAAATCCAATACCTTTACTATAACGGATTTACCTCCAAATAAAATAGCTATAACTGGGCGCTGGGTTTTCAAAAAAAAACCCTTGAACAATATAAATAATATTCGTTTTATTACGGCTATTAATAAACGGTATCGTTATGAAGCCAGATGGGTAGTACAGGGATTCCACCAAATTATGGGTGTTGATTACCTGGATACTTTTTTTACAATTTGTAGAACAGAAACCTGGCATATATTTATAATGCTAGCATTACATAAAGGGTGGTACGTTATTCAATATGACGTTAAAAACGCGTTTTTACACGCAAATATCGATACCGAAATATATATAAAGTTACCTACAGGGCTATATACAGATAAAAAGTATATAAATAAAGTGGGTAAATTAAATAAAGCCCTATATGGTTTAAAACAAGCGCCTAGATTTTGGTATAAATACTTTACCAAAACGCTGATAAAGTTAGGTTTTACTGTTTTCCCATACGACGAAGGCGTATATATAAACCAAAATAATAATAGCGAATTTTTTGGTATTATTATGGTTTGCCACGTCGACGATATTTTGGCATTTAATGCTAATTTATCGTTGTTGGATATTCTTTATAAAAAATTATCCAAATATATAAAAATAGAATGTATGGGACCTGTATCCAATTTTTTGGGTAACAGGATAACTATATATAAAAACAATAAAACCGCTTTTATTAGCCAGGAAGATTATACCAATAAAATATTGAATAAATTCAATATTATGAATAACGAAAAACCTTCTACCATTCCGGGGGTACCAGGTTTAAAATTCGATATAAATAAACATAAAGCTACAAAAGAGGAAATCAAAGATTTCCAACAGAAAGTAGGTTCATTACTATATTTAGTAATAAAAAGCCGCCCAGATATTACATATTGCACGTGCCTAGCCGCCAGATTTATGGCTAATCCTGGGGTTGAACATTTCAAGATTTTTGAAAATGTTTTTAAATATTTGCTGAAAAATCCCACTTTTGGCCTACAAAATAACGTTAATAATATATCCCAATATAACGTTAACAATAACGGATCCAATAACAATAACGTTAACGAAAAGTCAATAAATAATATAAATAATATAAATAATATAAAGCTGCAGCATAAAAGCCAGAAAAATAACGATAATATATTATTTATTAAGGGATATACAGACTTTAATTGGGTTAACGACCTAAATTAAAAACGTTCCACTACTGGATATATATTTAGCCTGTCCAACAGTTATAACATAAATAACGATAATAATATAATAAGTTGGACTTCTTAACTTCAGAAACCGGTAGCTTTATCGTCGACTGAAGCTGAGTATATGGCTTTACGGGACGCCGTTAAAGAAGCCATATATTTAAATAATATGCTAAATTATATAAATAATGATTTAAAGTTGGGCTTTAACATTAAAACCCCTTTAATTTTAGTGGATAATACGTCTACCATAAAGCTCGCGGAAAACCCGGAATTTCATAAAAGATCTAAACATATCGATATAATATATCATTTTAACCGCGAAGCTATAAATAATAATTTAGTTGAGTTGAAATATATACCAACTAAATTAAATATAGCTGATTTTTTAACCAAATCAGTACCCGGAACTTTGCACAAGGATCTATTATCCTATGCAAATGTTAATAACGGTGCAGAAAATAACCATAAATAAATAAAACGTATCCACTCGATAATTTGTTTATTATTTTATATAATAAATAAATTACGGGGGTATGTGAACATGGCTAGCGCAGGGCTCATTATATTAGCTACCCTGCATTATTTTATAACGGCTAGCATGGGCTAATTTTATTAGTCACCCTGCATCGAATAAATAAATAAATAACAAATAAAACGTATACGCGTTTATACACACAAAGCTTTATATATCACGTCTTTGTTTATAGTTTCAACAACAAAACAAATACGTCATATATAATCTAGCTTAATGGTATAATGCACGTACCATAACTTATATCATATATACGTTGTTAAAGCGCGTGGGTTCGAATCCCGTTATAGTCGCAGATTTTCTGTGCATACATAAGCACAATAGGCCGTTAGGTTTAATGGGCCGTTAGGCTCAATAGGTCGGCAGGTCAGTCACATGAATAAGGCCAAATCATGTGACGTGACCCCGCATTCCGGACATCCGGATCGAAAATTTGCATTTACGGATTCGAACACGTAATTTACAACTTAACCTTAGATTTATCACTTTTATACCTTTATCGATTCAACGATTTAACGAATCGATTGTGCAACAATATATTATCTCTATTATCCGCTAGCAGACGGTTATCTGCCATTTCAACGTTCCATCAGCCTTATACGTGATCCACTTTTCCCCGCGTTTAAGATTAAGCTTATTCTATCTCGTACCTCCTCACAAAGGAAATATAACCCGTGGAAGGCGCGGGCGTAATATTAATAATACGAGTTTTATAAACGCGATTATCCCAAAGGGAAAGGACGTGGTATACGGAGATAATAATATTTATTTATAATAAATATATACCGAAAACCGGATATTCGTTCCAGGTTTCTAATTATAATTAGCGTTTTTATTAACGTTCCTACCTAATTAATAAAATACGTTGGAAAACGGTAACTATAATTATAAAATATTGCACGAAATTATCGCGGCGGTAATATAATAGAAAAAACCGGATAAAAAGGTTCAACCGTATAAAAACGACTTTGTATTTGCGCCGAAGGTTTGGAAAAAATTTATAACGCACCCGGATAAAAAGCAGTTTTTGAAAGCAGCGAAAACGGAATGGATAAATTTTGAAAAAAAGGAAATTTGGGAAATAACCTTTAAATTGAACTGCATTATAAAACCCGTACCGTTTATACGGGTATTTACGTATAAATTCGACAAAAACGGTTACTTTAAACGCTATAAAGTACGGTTCGTGGTAAAAAGTAATTAATAAACGCCCAATACGTTTGAAAATATTTACGCGGCGATATTGGCCGCACAAAATTTCAAATTAATATTAGCTTTAATGGCGTATTTCGACTTCGAGGCGATTTAAATCGATATAAATAACGTTTTCCTTAACGTAACGTTTAATATAAATAAACCAATGTTTTGCACCGCATTAAAAAGGTTTAATAAAAAAATATTGTATTTAAACTACGAAAAACGTTTTACGGTACAAGGGAATTACCCAAATTTTGGTACGAAAAGCTTTAAAAACGTTACAAAATTTGGGATTTAAACCAGTGGGTAATAAACCATGCATATGCGTATTTATATAAAACAGGGTTATTGTAATTTTTTTCGTAAACGATATAATCGTATTATATGCCGTAAAATACGCTAGAAATGGTAAAGCGGTTGTCGACGGTTTAAAGGCTAAATACGAATTACGGGAGGGGCAGCTTTTTTGGTTTTTTGGGATACGCATACTGCGAAATAAAAAACAACGCACAGCGATTTTATTGCACGATTCGTATATCGAAAAAATCGCCATACGTTTTAAATTTATAAAAAGTTTAAAATACCCGCTAACGCCATTACTAAAAAGTTTTAGAATAAAATACAAAAGGAACGTAATTCCAAACGAGGTTAAAATTTACCAGGAAATGGTAGGGTTTATTTTATATACCGTAATTATATTTAAACCAAACGTTGCGCACGCAGTATTAGTATTTTTTAAATTTTTTACTAATCCGAATCCTTTCTATAAACGTTTAACCAAAAGATTATTGCTTTATCTATATAGTACGAAGCTTTTGGGGGTAAAGTACGGAACGAGCGACTAAAATTAGGATTTTATACTCGCAAATAACGCATTTTTCGGCGACGATTTAAATACGAGGAAATTTTTAGAAAAATACGTAATAATGCTATTCGGAAAAGCTATTAATTGGAGGGCGGTAAGGTAAACCACGGTAATAACGTTTACAATAAAGGTAAAATTATACGTACTATCGAAAGCGGCCAAAAGAATTATGGTTTTAAAGCGGATTTTGAAGGAAATATAGCTAAATTTCGGCTAGCTTTGGAATTTATATTACGATAACAAATAAACGGTTCGCCTAATCGTTGATAAAAACTTTCGCATTAATATCAACCTGCGTTCTATAAATATATAAAATATATGGTTTGAATAGGAGCACGTTAAAAAGAATTTCCACGTTACCTATTTTAAAACAGAATTTATATTTGCAAACGGATTTATTAAATCGCTATCGATCCCCAAATTCGAGTATTTCAGGGTATTTTTAAATTTTTATAACGTTTAGCAAAATTTGAAAGGGAATTCGGAAACACGGTAAAAAATATAACATTAAATAACGCGTATTAAACCTATTAAAAAAAGAATAATGACAAAAAATAACGAATATATAAAATAACGAATATTTAAGGCCGAAATTTACCCATAAAAAAACCTAATAGCGGGCGCCAGCGCCGCCAGGAAATAATATAAAATAAATGCCCGTAATGGTTTAATTATTAAAAATTATACCCATTATTACTGGTACGCCATTTATAATAATTAACCCCCATCCCATTTAAATACCACGAAATAACGCCTTTTTTGCGTTTTACGGCGCAAAAAGAACACCAAAAACCCCTTTTACGGGTTTTAGCGCAGGAATATTCCTCGTTTAAAAAATTGCCAATTTTTTTGTTTGGGATTCGGTTTAATCCCGGAAATAATACGTAATTACGTTCCGAAAAAATTGGATTTTTTTGGCGGGGGTACGCGGCGATATAAAAAACGTTTGGTCTAAATCGCGCGCGGCGTATTTAAACAATCCCCCAATTAGGAAAAAAAAACAGGTATACCCATTTCGGTAATTCCAATAACGCGGTAAACGCGTTCCCCGCGCACGGGAACGCACGCCGGGTTAATTAACGTATAAACCGGTCGCAATTCCGGATAAATACGTTTTTGTATACCCGAAATATGGTACTGGGCGATTTATAAAATCGTTTAAGCGTATATAACGGGGGCGAAAATAACGCGATTACGTTACGTGGGTTAATTTACGTTATTTATAAATAAACGTTTTAAAATAGGGGAAATATTTACGAAACGGAAGGGGCGGTTATCGCTATTTGTTTTTTTTTATTTTCCTCCTCCTCCTCCGTTTTTTCCTTCCTTTTCCTTTTTATATTTTTCGGTTTTTATATATACGGTTAATATTACCCCACGTTTTTGAATACGGTTTAAGAATAATTTACGGTAGTTTTATCGCCGCGCGCGTTTTTAATACGCCCGTAAACGGTTTTAAAAACGGCGGTTTGGGTAAGCGCGGGGGCGGGTTCGGCAGCAGTAAAAATAGGGGCGGATTTGGTAGGTTTTTCCGTAATAACGGGGGGCGCAACGGGGGCGGGCGTAGGGTCGGTAGGACCCCCAATTATTGGTATTTCGGTAATAATTTCCGCGGTTAACGTTTTGGAAATTACCGTTTTAGCGGGGATAGCGGCGGGGGCCACGTCGGTAACCGCAAAAGCGGCGCCAGCAACGGCGGCGAAATAAGTTTATATTTTACCGTTAATTTAACGTTATAAAATCGGTGGTAAAATAAATTATACCCCTTAATTTTTAATTTCCCGTTGGGAAAATTGAAAAACGCGTTGCAATTGCAGCGTTTCGGCGGTATTGGTTCGTTTATATATATATATAGGGTGCGCGTTAATTATATCGCACGTTCGGAAACCCGTTAAAACGTAAATAAAAATTTATAATTATATACGCTTTTCGGCGCGACCAAATTAATTCCCGTTAATAAAAATAAAAGAAACATTATATTATACCTGCTAACCAGCGCTTAACCGGTATTTAACGCATACCGCGGTTTACGCGTAGCGTAACCCGCCAAATAAACGAAAAAAGACCTATTTTTGTTATTATTATTATTATTATTGGTACTAATATCGACGTTAGCAGGCGCGCAAATTGTTAAACGCAAAATATAAGGCGTAAGCGATTATTTACAAATTGGGTATTTGGGTATAAAATGAGGATTAAAATTAAAATTTCGATTTAAAAAAGCGAACGAAATATATATTCGCCGTATATTTACCAATTTTATTGTAAATTATCATCGTTACTTACACAATAGGGGGTATAATATTACGGATTCGTCGTTATTAAAAAGGGTTTACCGTTTGCGTTAAATATAATAAAAAACGTTAAAGGCTGGTAAAACCCGTTTGCGGCGCGCGTTATACCGCTACCGTTTATTAGCATTATAAATTTCCTTTATTTACGTAAATAAATATATATAAATATTGGCCTTAAAGGCTTTATATAATTATATAAACAGTTGATTTTATTTATTTACGTAAAGTTAACTGGGGGTGTGTTGCAGTAAATAGATTTTGGTATTATATAACCAAATAAGCTTAGTCAGCGCTGTGCACACCATAAAAGCGCTGCCACGCTCGTTAGCCTAGATAGCGCACCCTACCTAAATATATGGCTCTCCTACTAGTCTCAGGGCTCATCCCTGAAGCCCAAAGCTCCACAATTAATCCACTCCGTTCGCTTCGCTCCATTTCGTGGCTCAATTACGGCTTTGCAATGTATTTGTGGGTCCATCCAAAGAACGCTTTGGTTTAGGTCTGAGGACAATTTGTCGATTTTCGCCGTTTATGGCGGTATTTTTGGCCTTTTTTTAACCGAAACTCCTTTATTATTCCACAACCACGTACAATATTGAAAAAATAAAATATCGTTGAAAATAGCGTTTAATACCGTTATTACCAGCGATTCGATTTATTTTTTTATTTGCTATAATGGCCGAATTCGATACCATTTGCCCTTAATCCGTTTATGGCGGTACTGTTTTTTCGATTTTTTTCGATTTTCGATTTTTTTTAATATTATTTTTAATTTCTGACCAAATTTTATACTTTTTGCACGTGGAGGGTCGTATATATTTATATATTATTATGTTAATTTTTGGTGCATATACCATTCTATATAAGCAATTAAATAAGCGGATAGGCAAAATACATACTTTTTTATATATAATTTATAATCGAAATTCGTTTATATTTTTACCAATTTTAACGATAACAAAACCAAAATTTTAGAAATTCGATTACGTATATAAACAAACGTCCAAATCCAATCCTACGTATAATATGGGTTTTAAAAACTATTTAATAAAAGAAAATGCTAAATGTATATTTTATAAATCTTTTTGCTTTATTTATTTAATTTTATATTATTTTTGTTTTGCGGCCAAATCCTGTGGTTTTTGCACGTAGGGGGTGGCATATATATACTTAATATAACATTACACTTTTATACGTAGATCTAATTATTTTAGCCGTTAAATATGCGGATAGGTAAAATGTATCCAATTTTATATATATTTTGCAATCGAAATGTTTTTATATTTTTACCAATTTTAACATTAATAAAACCAAAATTTGTGAAAGTGGATTATGTATATAAATAAACGTTAACGTGAAACCCGATTTACAATACCGGCCCTTTTTATTTTTTTATAACAAAAAATGCCCAATTTGTGTTATTTTTATATTTTTTGCTTTATTTAATTAAATAAAATTTATAAAAAAAAAGCTTATGTGAAATTTATTAACAAATTTACAATGGAATATATTAATCGAAAATATTTTCATTTTACCAATATTTGCGTAAATTATTTCATTTTTTAACAAATTATTAATTTATATGAAAATATTAATAAAACTTTTATTTCAATCGATAATTGCATGTATTTTGCAGTATTAGGTCTACTAAGTTTTAAAAACTGTAATTTCACCTAAAGTTTCTATTATATACCATTATTTAAAATAAAAATTAAATATAATGAAAAATTACAGATTTTACTTAATATTTTAATATTTTTGCATATACAATGGCTATTAAAACGCGGCCGGCATTTAAATAATCAAAAAACTCCAATTAATTTAACGCAAATTACTATATATTTTTATAATTTTTATTTATTTTTTATTTAAATATTTAATTAAATATCATAGTTACACCATTTTCTTTTACTATCATAATACAAATATATTGTATATACCCGCTATAAACGGTAAAATACTACAAATTATCCTTATATTAATAAAATAATTATCAGCGATATCGCAATATTAGGTATATTATTAATAATACCGTTATAAACGGCGAAATGCGACAAATTATCGTTGGTGGTACCGCCATAAACGGCGAAATGCGACAAAATGTCCTCAGACTAGAACGAGCGCGATCTTTTCGGCCAATGTAATTGGTCGAAAAGTTATATGGCTGAATGGTATATGGAGCGCTCGGTCCCCACTGCGAAACAGGGGGGTCTAGTCTGAGCACTGAGACTACTCTCCTACCACTTATGCAGATTGCACGTGTACGTTCGTGTGCGTCAGTTTTTATGGTGTGCACAGCGCTGATCAAGCTCCTCTGGTCATGTGATGCCAAGATCTATCTCCTGCAACACTATGCAAGTGGGTTTAACCTTGGAGATCCATGACATGAAGTGGGGGTGCGGGAGCTTTTAGCCCCGCGATCCTCGGGGTGCTTTACAGCGAGTGTACATATGATGCAGATGCGGGCGGCCCAAGTCAATGCCGACAATGATCCCCCGCTCCGTCATGTCTGATTTCGAGAACATGTGAACAAGAAAACAGTTGATGCGTTGCATCAATCCAGTTATGAAAAAAAGTAAAACAAAATAAGAGTAAACATACTCATATGCTAGTTGAATCATGCAAAAATGGCAAGGAATTATTATTAAAAAAAAAAAAAAAAGTACTACAAAACTTCATGACGTCGTAAGCTCTTGCACCTTGTTCACCACCGCCTCCACGGCACCCTGCTTCTTCTCTTCAGCAGCAGCACCACTGCCAAGTGCCTTCATCGGCGCGGGGTTGACCCAAAACTCGCCGGGAATCATCTTGGCCCTGGCGGCAGGGTTGAGCGTCAAGCCGAAGCCCGGTTTGTCCAGGTCCTTGGGCGTTAAGAAGCCCTTGGACGGGATGATCTCGTCCATGAACAGGTCGCCAAACACGGGCAGCACGCTCTTGCCGTCGGACGAGTTGGCCAGGTACTCCTGGAAGGGCGTGTTGGGCTGCGACATGACAAAGTGGTAGCTGTAGGGGCCCGAGGCGTGCGGGACGACGGGGATGTCGTAGGCGGCCGCCATGGCCGAGACCTTGAGCAGCTCCGTCAGCCCGCCGAGCCACATGACGTCGGGCTGGATGATGTCGAGGTTGCGGCCCTCGACGAGCTTGCGGAAGCCGAAGCGCGAGTACTCGTGCTCGCCCGTCGTGAACTTGAGCGTGGGGTGAGCGCGCTTGATCTGCTCGAAGCCGTCCGTGTCGTCGGGCGACAAGCACTCCTCCCACCAGTTGATGTCCAGGTCCTTGCACTTCTCTACCAGCTCGATGGTGTACGACACGTTCAGGCTCATGTAGCAGTCCACCATCAGGGGGAAGTCTGGCCCGACGTCCTCGCGGTGCTTGCGGAGGAACTCGATGTTCTTCCTCATCCCGACGTGGCCCTCGTCGGGGCAGTACGGGAGCGGCACCTTGGCGCCCCAGAAGCCCATGTCGCGGGCAGCAGTTGGCTCGGGGCCCGTGCAGTAGAAGTTGAGCCGGTCCTTGGTCGCGCCGCCGATCATCTGGTAGACGGGCTCTTTGCGGATCTTGCCCAACAGGTCCCACAGAGCGAGGTCGATGACTGATATGACGGCGATGGGGAGACCTTTGCGCCCGTAGAACATGGATGCGCGGTACATCTGCTCAAAGAGATGATTGGTCCTGCGCGGGTCGGCGCCGATGAGGAAGCGCTCAAAGTGTTGGTGGGTGAGCCAGCATGCGGGAGGACCTGTGGATTGACGGCGTGTTAGTCCGAGACCAGTCCTGATCATTTTGTCTATTGCTCACCTCCAAAGCCAGTTGCATAGCCAACAGTGCCATCAGTCGCCTCGATCTCGACAAAAAAGGAGCCCAAGACGTTGATGCCCCAGCTTGTCCGAGATTTCCGGTACTCTTCCCATCTTGAGCACGGCGTCGAGATTGACGAGTCAATCAACCTGGTAGTTTGTAGCATGGGTCAGTATTGCTCTGTTTGCTTCCAAAGAAATGCAACAATAGCAAGAGTTGCTGCCTACCAGTGTCCCCCTTTAACATTATGGTAATCGCCGCCTGAACCGACTCCGCCAATCACAAAAGACCTAACGGTCTTGATCGTGGGGAACTCTTTGACAGAAGTCATTGTGGACAATAAGGAGAAAGTCGCGAGAGACCAGAGACCAAAACGCTGTCAACTGTGACAAGCAAGTCGAGACGAAAGAAAAGGAAAAACCAAAAAAAAAAAAGCAGACGGGACTGGTTTTGTCATGTGGGCATGTAGGCCTAGGTAATGTACCTAGCCAAAGTCGTACTACCATAGTACAACCAGCCGTCCAAGGTTCGGCCTGCTTTAGTCTGGCTCGGGTTCAAGAGCTCCAAGTGCCGAAGCATTCTCGGGCGGCATTTGCCAGATGGAGGTTGACGCATGAGGAGGGAGGAATTGGTCCCCCAAAATGCCCTGAGTTCGGCAGCTCCGACGGCCAAGCAGCAAAGATAGTGGGGGAGGGGTTGCCGAGGGGAGAGTTTAGCTCGGGTTATTTTGCACCGACGTTATGGGCCTACCCACTACTTAATTGGGTGTGAGTATTGATTGGTTACTTGTTTATTTGTGGACATACGGGTAGAAAGATCTTGTGTACAACGTGGTGTAAATCGGGATGCAGCCAACGTTTTGCACAAAAATTTTAAAACACAATAGATCGCGTTGATTCTCCGCAAGCTTTTTTTTTTCAATTGTACTTTATACTGCGATTCATAGCCTAGGATTTGAAGTCCGGTGATTGTAATATAACGTTGGGCTCCACATCTCCGACCCCCCTAAAGTCCGGCCCCTAAAAATATCTACTCAGCCACGTCAACCCTTTGTTTTATTTTATAAATATCTAGACGAATTTTTCACTTTAGAACTTGCATTTTGAAGATTCTTGCTCCAAACTTTCCAATGAAACAGTACACTGAAAATCAGCTTCTTGCTGCCATTTCTGACATAAGAAATGGCAAATCAGTTCACAAAACCTCGCAAAAATGGGGTATTCCTCGGAGTACCCTTCACGATCGTTTAAAGGGGGCCCAGTCAATTCAACAAGCGAAAAGATTTTGTCAAAGGCTTTCACAGGAGCAGGAGACCTATTTGGCAGATTGGGTACTTGCGCAGGCCGCGTTAGGCCTTCCGCCAACGCATCAAGAACTACGCTATTTTGCGGAACGAATTCTTCAGGCCGCCGGAGAAAGAAAAAGCCTTGGGAAACATTGGGTTAGCCGTTTTATAGCCCGATATCCAATTTTGAAAACCCAAAGGCCCCGGCGAATAGAAAATGCCCGGGTTAATGGGGCTACAACCGAGGTAATTAAATCTTGGTGGTCCTATTTGAAAAATCCCGTTATCGATACTATAAAACCGGCCAACCGTTGGAATATGGACGAAACAGGTATAATGGAAGGCAAAGGATCTAATGGCCTGGTGTTAGGGCGTAATAAAATCCGGCCATTACAGCGAAAAGAGCCTGGAACGCGGGGTTGGACGAGCATAATCGAATGTGTATCAGCTACGGGGGCTGTTATACCTCCCCTCGTTATATTTAAGGGGAAAAACGTACAGCAACAATGGTTTCCAGCTGATTTAAGTCCTTTCGATACCTGGCAATTTCATGCAACAGAAAACGGGTGGACAAATAATGAAACAGGTATCGAATGGTTAAAAAAGGTGTTTATTCCAAATACCCAACCTTTAACTCCTGAAAAGCGTTTATTAGTTCTCGACGGCCACGGATCACACGTCAGCGACGAGTTTATGCTTGTTTGCCTCCAAAATAATATTCAGCTTTTATATTTACCTCCTCATTCGTCGCACGTTCTTCAACCGTTGGATTTATCGGTTTTTGGGCCGTTAAAGGAAGCTTATCGACGTCACCTGGGATTTGTAAACCAGTTTTGCTGTTCAACGGTTGTTGGGAAACGAAACTTTCTACTTTGCTATCGAAAAGCCAGATCAAAAGCATTTATAGCAAAAACCATTCAATCTGGTTGGCGTACGACGGGGTTATGGCCGGTGAACTTGGCAAAACCACTTTTAAACCCGTTTTTATTAGAAAATAGCAACGCCAACGTCGAAAAAGGTAGAAATAACGGCTTCCAAAGGGATAAAACACCGGAAAGCCCAAACCAAAAAATTAACGACCAATCTTTACTTATTTGGAAAACCCCTAAAACGACCCGAGATATTCGACTTCAACTACAGGAAATTTCCCGGTCCGAAAAAAGTAACGCCACTTCACGGCTTTTGTTTGCAAAAGTCCAAAAAAGCTTCGAAACCAAGGATATCTTATTGGCTGAAGCTCAGCAAAAAATCAGTTTGTTAAAAGCAAAATTGGAGGCGGTACGGCCGGTCAAAAGGAAAAGGGTAATTCCGGATCCCAACGAGCTTTTGGTCAGCAAAAAAAACGTTTATGAAGCACAGGAAAATAATAGGGACTGTTTAGAGGATTTGAACGATGGAGAAGAGGTTAGCGAACCGGGAGAGCCTGACAATGATTGTATTATTGTGCGTTGATAGGTTTACATTTAAATCGGTTTATAAAAGGGGTATTTCGTCGTTACATTTTTCAAGGGGGCCGGACTTTAGGGGGGTCGGAGATGTGGAGCCCAACGTTACAACAGCCAACTCTAACTTACCAATCACCCCTGAAACACTGCCTATATCTTTTCATCTCCGACTTGTTATTGGCAGTTTCAGACCAGGAGATTACTTGTCCACTATGCCTTTTACAGTTATAATCAAAATTTCCTAGCCGAGACTTGAGTTTTGTACCAGAAAATGAGGGATGTTGGACCAGAGAAGCAGTCCATTATTGCCACATGCTTGTTATTGCATTTGCATACAAGGTCTCTGAAAACATCTGAGCAAATTAGACATAACGGAAGAGAAGCCAAGCTGCCAAGTAAGATTTCTGACTGCATAATTAAACGTATCAAACCAGCATGTTTCAAAGAGGGCCGCTGGACGTGGTCCATTTATGAAATCATAGGTACCAACTTGGACGAAATAAACAGAGGCGAGATGGTATCCTTCGCAATTGTGGTGGCAATGCTAGCCTTGATACTCACCCTCATTTTGCTAGCAAAGGCGTGCCGGTCTACAATGGTGCCTGGAATCAAGTCTTGACATTGAGGATACTTAGACGTGTATCATGTATGAATATTCCTTCAAAATTACGCCTCTCTACCGACTAGGCATGATGACGAAAAAAGCAAGTGTCGGTGCTCTGCTCTTCGTTTGGCTTCATATTTTCACAAAGTATAGTTCAAATCCATTGTATCCATCACACCGAAACCAGCTGTTACAGCCGAGTTCTTGTGTTTCTCTAACGTGAAATTTCATGAACCTCGAACTGATAGCTGCCTGCCTTTGAATTCCGGCTTTTATAAAGAGACAAGGTCTTGTAATAGCCTTTAAATTCCAGGTTTCTTTTTCGATACGCACGTGTCACTCAAACTCTTTCCATAGATGCGCCGCGGAGCTGAAGATTATTTGAAACATGAGCAATGCTAACTGGAATTCTGTCCGAAATTGGAGAAACCAGAGGAATATGCCGAATGTTCCGAATAATGAGATCAACAAAGACTACACTAGTTCGACGTCGCCTCAGACAGCAAAACACGTAGGTTATTACTATGAATGAACCAACACCCTTGTTTGAATTCTCTCTCTACTTCCTGCACGTGTTCGAGTATGATTTCGTATGCACTTGACACTAAAGCTTTGAAGTTATTTGCCAAAGTAAGCAGACAGCCCCTGAAAAGCAACTCGTAGCAACACGATAACGTCGATTACTCTTGAAACGATACAGGAAGCAAAAATTTCCGGTGAAAAGGCACGGGGAGGCAAAGGAAACATGGCAAGAATCTATGGCCATCTGTGAATCTCATATGATGATTAAATTCAAGGCCGGCCACTGGAGTGTCATAGCCCCTTGGGCTTCTTGAGATCTCACGAAAGTACTGAGTATGCTACCTATCCGAGACCGCCTCATTTATCTCAGTCTTGACCAAAAGAATTCCTTTAGAGGGCATGCCGTCCTTGCCAAACAGACGAACGAAACGGTATCCTGCACGCAGCCTGTCCAGGCGAATACAAGCCCAGGCGGCAACGACATCGGGTCCCACGACGTCGTTCATGACGACGAACGAAAGAAAAGTCAGCTCGGGCTCCACGCCCTCGACGTTTAGGAACTCAATGATGTCGCCGCCGAAATCCGGGCTCGTACCCGCGCCCTTGATCGTGGTGCCGCTGTACCCAACCTGCCTGACGTCCAGCGGCGTCGTCTCTTCGCCAACCAAGGCAGTCAGAGGGTCCGGCTCCGTGTGCAACCCTACCTTGACGTAGGGGATGAAGGACGAGGCGTCGTCTTTCCCGTTGAGCAGCGGCAGGTTCTGCCCCGCCAGCACGGTGACGGCGACCCGGTCCAGATTCCTGCTCCGCAGGGCGCGGCCCCCGGCGTCGCCGCTGCGGTACCCCTCGGGCTTGACTACGTAGCCGTCCGAGCCGGCGAACATGCCCTCGTTGAGCATCATGCCGGCGTCCCACGACTGCCAGTTGAGCGCGACCAGCTGGGCACCGGCGCGCCAGAAGAGGACGGGGTCGAAGTTGGACGAGTCGAAGCGCATGCCGTGCGGGTACAGCCGCATCATGTAGCTCCTGTTGTGCTCGAAGAAGGCGGCCGGCTCGCGCCGCTGCGTGTCAAAGGCCGCCTTCTCCGACAGCGAAAAGATGTGGTTCGCCATGGCGGCCTCGGGCTGCGCGAGCGACTTGAAGCTGACGCCGCGCGTGTAGACGCCCATCCTGCTCAACCTGGGCGTGATCTTGGGCGCCTTGACCCGCTGGGCCTCTCTGCTGCCGTCCTTTTGGTCGACCACGTCGAGGATGCTGTCGTCGTCTTCGCCTTGGTCTTTGCCCGTGCCGGATGTTGTTGTTGATGTTGTTGTTGTTGTGCTGCTACTGCTGCTGTCGTCCTTTTTGTGCTCGGGGACGTGCTTGACCTTGATGAGGATCCTCTTGCGCAGGTCGGCGGGCGACGGGAGCGCGGTGGGGTCCTCCTCTGGCGTCGGCAGGAGGAACTCTTCCCAGGCCTCCTCCATGATGTCGCACATTGCGTTCTGCTGCAGCGGAGAGCAGTGGACCTCGAGGCTGACGATGAGCGGCAGGTCCGAGACGGCAAAGGCGTAGTCCCTGACGACCCTGCACACGTCGCGGAACAGGACCTCCTTGGTCAGGGTGAAGCCGTGCAGGACCCGGGGCTCGCCGCGCATCATGTCGGCGATGCGGTCGTCCACGGTGCGGCCTTCAGGGTCGACCGGATCAAACTTGTTCATCACCCAGCGTGCGGCCTTGATCACCATCTTGTCCTTGAGGCTCACCTTGTACGTGGGGCCTGGCTTGCTGTCCGCCGCGCCCGCCTCCTTGGACGCGTGGTACCTCTCGTTCTCGGCGTCGTCCTGCGAGTACCCGGCCAGGAAGCGCTCCTCGCCGTCCCAGACGTCGATCTCGATGCAGCGGCACCCGCGGAGGAGCACGTCCTTGTAGGCGTCGACGCTCGAGTCGCTCGACAGTTGGTTGCCCGTCAGGTACGTGTTGTGGCTGGACGAGATGAAGTAGTCGCTCAGGGGGAGGCTCAGGTCCTGAGGCGCAGCCATCTCGAGCGCGTTGCCGCTGGGTGAGGCGATGTAGTCCAGCAGGTCGCGGATGCTCATGCCTGCCTTGTCGGTCAGGTGCGAGGAGATGCCGTTGGGGTCTTCATGTTGGGTGTGCTCCATGAAGATTCCCAACTGGTCTTTCGACCACATGTCGTTTGCGTTGGCATATCTGTTGAAGAGCCTGGCAATGTGACTGTACAAAGACTCGTCGATCTCTTCCTGGATGCCGCTGCGCACGGCGCTAGGGTGCCCGCCTCCAGCTTTATACTGATCCAGGGGGAAGTGAGCAGGCATTTTGAGAGTAGAGGAAGTGTATGCGAATCACTTTCTCTTCTTCTTCTTCTTCTTCTTTTTTTTTTTGCATTCTTTGTATCTTCGCTTCTTGTCCCGCCTATTTATGTTTTAGGCGTGCAGATTCTTCCAGACCGACGTGTACAGCATGCCAAGGTGAGGCATCCAGCTGAGTGGGTAAAGGTAATGATTTGACTGATTCTCGAAATAGTGTCGTGGGTCCCTAATCTCCCCACAGTGAGTATCCCGACATTGAGCGAGTATTCATCCTTGTATGTCTACCTAGATTTATAGACATGTTTGCTGGCTCACCGACTTCAGGATCCCAAGCAGCGATACAGGCTTGAGGCAGTACAGCGTCAAGCCGCATGGTTTATTCTGTTCCGGAAAAAAAAAAAACAAAAAAAAAATTAATACATATATTTGGCAGTCGGGGCTGGTACTATGCCTACCCAACGGCAGCGGCCGACTGGATCCTACCCACATTGGTACCACTTATACTAACATGGGAGGACAAAAAGGCCGCGCGGCCACTTTATTTATTACTGATGCTTTACATAAATCTAGTCTTGACTGCGGCGATACGACAAGGCTAAGAATCATCGATCAAGCCTTTAGCCATGTACATATAATTATAGGCGTGTTTCGTGACTACTGTACAGGTGCCAATTTCTGCGGCTGTAAAAGGGTTAGGGCTAGTGTTTTAGGCCCTGTCGAAAAAATGTCGAGTTTCTTCTGAAAAGGGACTCCAAAAGTACCAAGGGTCTGGTTTCTTCCCCGCAACCACTTGACCCCCGCTTCCAGACTTCAGGCTGTCATGTATTCAACCAATCCATACGCAAGAACCATGCCGCGGCTCCCCAAAGACCCCACTTTATGTCTTTCCCAAACAAATGTGAAGGTCGCATCCGAATCACCGAGTTGCTTGCGCAGACACGCAGCAAAAGAGAAGAATCCATCGACAGCCCTACATTCTACGATTTTGGATCCGAGAGAATAGAAAGAACCGCTGTTGGGCGAATTTTTCCGTGCAGCAGCCGGGAAGATTCCCGCGCCGGTAGCTACGGGGCAGCACGCAACGCCGGCGCCGCAAGAGTAAGAGCAAGGAAGCTCAGAACAGAAACGAGCGCTGCCCGTCAGTCAGTGAGGGGAACAGAAACAAGAAGAATATTTCCCAGAATGCTCAGAATTCGGGATTCCTGACAGGAACCAGCTTTGTCTAAACCAGCACCGCCTCTGGAATTAATTGTCGGCCCATCCACAAACAGCAAGGTCTTGTTCGCGATAACAAAATTGTTGATTGCTGCCGGAGCATCTCTGGCCGGCTCGCTTTGCTGTGTGGGACGGAAGGTTTGAGCGCACGCGCCTCGCGTCTTCGGACTACCCTCACCCCGTCCTCTGGCTCATCATTGCACCGAAAACACCGCGAGGAGTCAGGCCCGACTATTCTCGCGTGCTGCGGACCCCTCGGCACCCTCGCCCCCGCAAGCCGAAGTCAGGTCCCATATTGGATGCACAACATTATACTTTATTGCGCTGGACGGCAAAATGCAGACCGATCTCCGCCGTGGGAGCAGTGGGAACCAGCAGTCGTCGCCCACCGCGGACGGCAATCGGCCAGACGCTCAGAACAACAACAGCGGCGACGAAGGGCAACCACTGAGCGATTCCGACAACGACCTCGACGACCAGGTTGATTTGGTTCGGAATGGAAAGCGGAAGAGGCCAATCTCAGTTTCGTACGTCTTTTTTTTTTTTTTTCTCTTTTCTTCGCTTCTACTTGCACTACAAACACTCTTTATTGAATTGCATGTTTGACTTTCAGTTCCGTTTCACCTCATTCCTTTTGTCGTCTGGGCTTGTCTTCAAACTTTCAACCCCATCACGGTACTTTCTTCTACCACTCAGTGCTGACATTTACATATCCTCGCTTTCTGAATGATACTACCGATTGTGGCTATTTCTTTCTATGTTAAAAATATACATAATTAAAAGCTCGTCGCTAATAAACAGTCAATTAGGTGCGAGCTGTGCAAGCAGAGAAAAGTAAGTAATGTTCCTTGGACTTGACTGCTCTCGTCATGCAATAATAGCAACCCTCTACGTGCATGCATCATGTGGGGATATTTACCATCTATCTTTATGTACTTCTGTGTTGTGTTCTTTGGTGGCCGAATTCTCATCATTTGTCTACACATGATCGAACCTCATTTGCTCCCAAATTTGCGCCCAATCACTAACACTCACCCCCTGCAGGTAAAATGTGACCGTGGACAACCATCATGCGGGTGGTGCAGCCGTAACGGCGCCACATGCGAGTACAAGGAACGCAAGAAGCCTGGTCTTCGTGCAGGATATGGACGGGAACTTGAGCAACGGCTGGACAAGCTCGAGGCGATACTGCGATCACACCAAGAGATACTCCAAACTTCTATGGAAGGTGGTGGCAGTCATCTCCCACCAGGTCTCCATCACCCCAAAGCACCCTCCAGCGTTCGAGGCAGCATCCACAGCTTGCCCAGTGACCATGGCACACCAAGGGATACGCAGCCCCCTCCATTCACTAGGACCGACAGTTCTATACGGACTCCTCAGGCCGAAACCGCTCTCTTCCTGCAAAAGCCGTCCTCGTACCCACCGGCACCATCCGCACAGCACCACTCACAGTCAATGGAATTTGGATTTCATCCACCAACACCAAGCATGCGCGATGGGTTTCAATCCCAGATTGGCCCTCCGGCTGGTATATCCCCTACCAATTCACACGGCCACATTCGTGGCACGAATACAATGCCAAGCGCAGCATACGACTATTACAACCCAACAAGTACAGCTTCAACAACAAGCAGTCATGCTCATCATCAGTCGCCATCGGCAATGACGCAGAACCAGGCACAGATAACATCCGACCACGAGCTACCTCCATATGATCTATTGTACGCTCTCGTCGACCTCTACTTCAAACACATCAACACCTGGTGCCCGATACTACATCGGAAAATGACGCTTGCTGCGCTATTTGACTCCCCAGTCCCCGAGGAGACGGACAAGATACTCCTGCATGCCATCGTGGCTACAACACTCAGGTACTCATCCGACGCCCGGTTGACCGAAGAGAGCCGGCGAAGATACCACGATGTGTCCAAGAAGAGGGTCTTGTTGTATGGCATGGAAAACTCGTCGGTCAAGGCCTTGCAGGCTCTCGTCATACTCGCCTTGGACCTGTGTGGCGCCGGCAATGGGCCTCCGGGCTGGAACATAATGGCGCTGATCACACGCTCAGTTGTCCAGCTGGGGCTGTCGGTGGAAAGCAACTCATTCTCCGTCTCGCCAAACTTTACATCCATCTACACTTTGCGGGCTATGATACTGCCGGAGCCGAGGGATTTCATAGAAGAAGAATCTAGGCGGAGGCTTTTCTGGATGGTGTATCTCCTCGACCGGTACGCAACCATCTCGACGGCTTTTGACTTTGCGCTCGACGACAAGGAGATCGACCGGACGCTTCCATGTCGCGATGATCTCTGGACCAAGAACCAAAAGGTCGAAACGAAAAGATTCCGTTCCAAGGGTACAAATCCACAACACGAAGAATCGACAACTCACGACTACGAGATCAACAAGCCCGAGAACCTCGGGGCTTTCAGCTATTACATTGAGATTGTGACGATCCTTTCCCAGATCCACAAGTTTCTCAAGCAACCCGTTGACATTTCGGCGCTCGGTGACGTCGAGCAGTGGCAGATGCGATACAAGGAGTTGGACAATACCTTGACCAACTGGAAGTTCAATCTGCCCGGTGAGTACTGCAGCATGGCCAAGCTGTTCCAGCCCGGAAGCGCCAAAACGCTCAACTGCGGCTGGGTCATGCTGCACGCCACCTACCACACGGCAACAATCAGGCTACACTCGTCTGCGGCATACCCAACCACAAGATCGCCGATTTTCACGCCGTCATACTCGGCATCGCAGCGTTGCCACTCTGCCGTGGAGAACATAGCAGCGCTGGGCGAGTTTGTGTTGACCAACAACCTCCTGCCCAAGCTGGGTCCGCCGTTCGCCTTCACACTGTGGGTAGCCGCTCGGGTCCTGCTGGTCCACGGCTCCACGGTCGAACACAAAGTCAGCCCACAGATTGGCTTCTTTGTCGATGCCCTGAAGGAGATGGGCAGGTACTGGCCGGTGGCCAGGCGTTACTGCGATCTGCTGCAGAGGGTGCTGGATGAGTATCACGACAGCGCGAGGCACGGAGACGTGGGCTTCACGCCGAGCAGCGTCAAGATCCTGGCCGACATGCGCAGGACCGCGTTCGATCTCGACTTTTTGATCAGCAGACAGCCCCGCCACCAAGCAGCAGCAGCTGGCGGCAGTGGTGGCGCATCGACGCTCGTGACCCCATCCGGGGTAGCGTCGACGGCTCAAGGCTTTGGCAGCAGATACCCCAGCGTCACGCCCGCGCGGACTCCGCAGCCCAACGAGCTCGAGTACCTCGACGTGTTTGACTTTTTCAACTATCCGAGGTTGCCGCCCGGTGCGGCGGGAGATGGCAATGCGAATGGAAGCGCAAACGGAAACGGAAACGGAAACGGAAACGGAAACGGAAACGGAAACGGAAACGGAAGCGGAAACGGTAATGGTGAGGGAGGTGGCGAGGGCGCCGTGGAGGGCGCGGCCGCTGTGCCGAGCAACGAGTTCAACATTACGGATTTCATAATGGACGTCAACCGGGATTGGCTGTTCAAGCAGGAAGGGACTGGGAATTTTGTCAGTTGACTTTGGACTTTCATAGCATATGGCGTGCGGTATTTCTTGTCTGTTGGTGTAATATGGATGGATACCTTTGATCGCATTTCGCGCTGCATTTTGCCCAAGCTGCTGTAAGCACGTGGTCTGTTTGTTTTACGATTTGTTTTACGAACTGCCCCTGAGTGAAGTGGTAACTTCTGCTTGTCCTACTCTAAATGACAACTCCTCATAGTACCGGCCATCTTTGCCCTTGGAGAACCTCACGTTTACCTGGCGCCGTTTGACCCCCACCATGCGACGTGAAGTGCTCGTGGCGGTTGTGTTCTCACTCCCAATACTTGAACTCACCCCTCTCTGCTGCCTGGCCGGTGTGGGTTGGGATAGGATAGTTGCATTGGGCCGCATCAAAGCTTCCAAAGACCGTCTTTGATGAGCCTAAAGTGCCAGGCTATTCAAACTTGTTTTTTTTTTTTTTTTTTTTCTTCTTTGTGGTAATGAATGCGTGGGAGGCGCTGGGACTACCAGTGCCGTAGGTACTCTCCTTGAAAAAGCAAACCATTAGGCTGTTAATGGATTCGAGAGTTGCTGTTGATTGTTTTTTTTTTTTTTTTTTTTTTTGATTTCCTTGATTTTCTTGATTTGATTTAGGCAACTGTCTCAAGTATTTACTGTCGAGGGTTGGTTACGCTATGATCTGTGATCTTTATACTTGCTTAATCATGAGCCTTTGCTGTCTATTGATTTCCACTCTGTATATCCCAGTACTTCTCGTGCCAATTCCAAGTCGTAGCCAAGTCAAAAGGCCCTGATCACTGTTTTCTGTTGCTACCGAGCAGAGACTGCACAAGAAGCTGATTCTTATCCAATGACCACTGGACGGTTCATCAGCACCAATCCCCTCCTTCAAGTGATGCTGATTCTGAATAATTCAACCTGAGGTCATTAGAATAGCCTAGAACTCGTTTTCTACTTGCTTGGCTCTGGCCCCTTGACGCCAGCTAAAAAAAAAAAAAAAAAAAACGCTAGTGTGAGTAGTCATTGCATAGAGTAGAAATCAGTGTTCGGATGTGAGCGTTTCCGATATTCAAACACACCTTGAGTCCGAAAATATTATAAATGCCAGTTACTTGGAGTTAAACCCAGGATCCGAATTCACAGCCTGGATTTCTTGGCAAAGGACATGTCAAAAGCTGAGGTGGCCAACGTAGAAAAGATCCCAGAGCAAAGCACATATAAATGACAGTCATAACTCTGCAGCTTTGCTAAATCCCGTGACATTGTCACCCTGAACTACCGGCTTTCCTGCCAGATTCTAAGAGTAGCAATTTTATATAAGCCAAGAGCAAATCAAAAAAAAAAAAAAAAAAAAAAAAAAAAAAGAACAACAACTCAAAGAGGCCAAACCGTCATCATAAAAGACAAAGGAAATCAATAACGCTGGAACCGCTCATAATTCCATAATTCTTTTTTTTTTTTTTTTTCTTTTTGGAAGCGTGGCCCACACAACCTCGGCCTCATCAGCCTTGGACTTCTCACTTGCGGCTCCCATTCATCATCTTGTTCAAAATGACACCCCCGAGCGCGGCCCCGGCCTTCTGCCTGACGGGGTGCTCCCTCATGCCGTTGTCGACGACCCTGTTGATGGCGGCCGCACCCAGCGCCGCCGTCACCACGCGCCGCCCTTTGCTCCCGACCCAGCTGCCCGGGTCGTTGCGGATCTTGAGCGCCTCCACCCCGCCCGCCGTCAGCGCCGCCGACGCCGCCAGCCGGTTCAGCGACTTTCCCCGGCCCTCGTCGCCGCTGCTTCTGCTTCTGCTCCTGCTTCTGCTCCGGCTGCTCCTCGTTCTTCTGCTCCTCCTGGTCCTGTCGGTGCGCATGTCGCCGCCCGTGCTGTGTCTCCGGTGCGCCGGACGCTGGCGGTGCCTGTCCCCGTCTCTGTCTCTATCCCTGTCCCTGTCCCTGTCCCTGCCCCTGTCTCGCCCGCGGTCCCCGTCCCGGTGTCGGTGGTGCTCGTCCCGCCGCCGTGGCTGGTCGTGAGACCTGTGCCGGCGCCGGTCAGAGTCCCTGTGATACCGCTCCGAGTGATCCCTGTGCTGCTTTCGCTCCACGCTGCCGTCTCGTCGGTGGTGGGCACTACGAGCGCGGGAGACGTCGTCTCCCCGACGGCGGCTGCGGCTGCTACTGCTGCTGTTGCTGCTGTACTTGGGAGGGAGGTAGTCGTACGCACGGGGCGTCTCGTCAAAGTGCACGCTGCGGTCCCGGGTGCGACGCCTTTCGTCGTCTCTGGAGTGGTGCCGCGGGTCGTAGTGGTAGTAGCTGTCGTCGTCGTAGCCGTCGTCGGATGATTCGTCTTCGTAGTACCTGCGGCGCCGGCCGCCGTAGCTGCTGTGGCGCCGCGAGTCGCTCATTTTTGTTTCTCTTCCCTGGTGAGGGATTGCGGGCTTGGATAGCTGGCCGTCTTCTCCTTGCCTTCACTGCTCGAGTTCTGGATTATGTTGGCGGCCCGAGGGTCGGCGATGCGAGAGCCGCTGCTGATAAAGCCAGGGCAACGAGGTGATGTTATGATAATGCCGTTTGCCAAAAAGGCCTTCTATTCCTGTTTAGAGTCTTCATGCAATAGTAGTTTAAATTTATTTGTAGCTCAGGACCCTGATTGTGTTATTTCAAGGCCCCCTCCTTTCAAGCGGGCGTTTCCCACGTTCCCACACTGCAATACTATTTCTATGCATCCCTGGGAGCAAACCCCCTGTAGTTTTTACTGCACCTATGCGGAAAAACAGCTCCAGCATTGATAGCGCTGGGGAGGCAAACGTCATAGTCGGATTTTTGCAAGTCTACCAAGGTTCAGAGAGGAAATATAGTTCAGAGAACTTGGTTTTTTGGACCCTCCCCGTTCCCCATCTGACGTAGTCCCCGGGTGGATCGGCAAGGTCTCGGCGGGCCCCCCCGGCCAAGAGTTTAGTTCAGACTCCCCGGCCCCCGTCACCATGCGTGTGTGTGTGTGTGTGTGTGTGTGTGCATCTCGAAATTTCCGCGGCATGGTCTGTATACTACTCTAGTTCTACTGTGTCAAGTCGAATGGGATCATGGTCTGTTGATAAAACATCACGTGAACCCGCCCACGATCACCACGGTCGACCCTTTACTAGAACGAGAACGAGAACGAGAACGAGAAACTAACCAGCCAACCTGATTTGTGTTCAATAAGAGATATCTGGGCAATGTTGGAATTTCACTAGTCCCAATGGGATTACGCTTCTGTACCTATGGACAACCACCCAAAGATAGGCAGCACGATCAAGAGATACAATATCCGTGACAAAATGTCTGCATCCCTGCAAACTGTGTTCGGTCCGCCCTATAAGAACAACGATACAACCTTCGAAGAATCTAGTACCGCTCAGCGTGGTCCAGTGAAAGCATCGAAGAACAAAAGAGAACCAACCATACTCCAGCGTACAAATGACAACTCCCATCAGGGCTTTAATCCGAGTCAGAACCCTCATCGCCGATCCCCAATAACGTCTTGTCCAAGTCGTCCAGACCGTCCTCTTCAGCCTCGCCCTCGGCTTCTACCCCGTCCATCGCATCACCATCCACGTCACCATCACCCTCCCCATCACTACCACTAGCCATGCCGAGCAGCAACTTGTCCACATCCTCCAGCTCGTCGGCATCCTCTCCTGTGTCTCTGAGCTTGGACAGTCGTGCTGGCCCCGTGCCATTAACGGCTGGCTTTTTGCTGCGCCTATTTGCACCGGCCGGACTGGCAGTGATCCTCCTCTTTGCGACACCATTGGCGAGGTTGCTTCCGCCCCGGGCTCCACCTCTCCGCCGCCGGATCTGCGCTCTCGGCGTTAAAGCCGAGTTGTGATCGATCTGGAAGCTTTCATCCTCATCACCCATGATCGAGTCATCTGCGCCCGCCATCATCGTCGCATCGCCGTCGTCCTCAGTCTCGTTGGGGTCTTGACCGTTGGTCGTCGCGTCGGGCGGCGGCGCCAAACGCTTCCTCTTGATGGTTGGGACATGCGTAACTGTGCTGTCTTCTGCGCCCGAAAGACCCCACCTCTCGAGCCGCCTGGCAGCCCGCCGGAAAGCAGCTGCGTATGACGCCGCCTCCTCGCCATAGTCGTCCTCCTCGTGCACAAGCGGACACAGACCCCCGAAGCCGCGCGCCCTGTACGGGGTCTTCTTTCCACCAATAACGGCGCAGTGCAACGCCGGGTCTGGGTGGCTGACGCCAGCAGCTGCTATTCTTTGGTGTTCAATCAGCGTCTCCTCGCCCTCGCTGTCTTCGACCGGATCCGGCATGGCAGGGTGGTCTGCGTCGGGCCCAGCTCGCAGTCTGCAGACGGCGCGGAAGATGGCACCATCTAGTCGCCGCGTCTTACGCGCGTAGTGGTGCTGCTTACGCACCCCACGATCCAGGATGTGATTGACGCGGGCCGATCGGTTGTGCTCCACTGCGATCTGATGTGCTGTGGGAGGCCGGGGTTTGCGACCCGTTCCACCGATTTCTTTCGGTTCAGGCGGAGCGGGCGACGATGCCCCCTCGAATATCTGGTACTTGAGCGCTGCACCCGGCCTCTTGGCTGCAGCAGATCCAACCGGACCCGCGAGCTGTCGTGGCGTTGCTCTCGGAGGAGGAGTGGACCGGGTGCTGTCCATGTCCGACTCGTGCCGCGAGGGTCGCATTCTGGGGAGCACGGCGGGGCTGCCAGCGGCGAGAATCTCGTCTGGCCCGTTAGGCATAAAGACCCTCGGCCGTGCGCCGCGCTTGCTCTGAGTGTCCGTCACGAAAGCCTTGTCAGCATCGATAATTTTGGCACGCATTCGCTTCTTCTCCTCGCCGAACTCGCGCTCCTCGGGCGTATCCACGTTCTCCGGTGGGTCGCCGGGCTTGATCAGCTCTAGCCTCGGAACACCTTGGTTGGCAACGTCTAAACCGTAATCCACACCTGCACCGAATGGGTTCTCCTCGCAGCCCTCCTCGGTGAAATCCGATTCCAAGTAGAACCACATCATCCACAGGAAGGCACGGGCGCGCGACGCGGATGTGTACTGTGGCTTCATGACAAGGTCTTGGAACTCTTGGTCCGGAGGAAAATGCATCTCGGCGATCTTCGGCGCGTTGGCCGTAATGACAAAGAGGAGGTTCACCGGGTTTGTCCGGGGGACGTCCAGGCTCTTGACACGGTCCAGAGAGTTGGGTTCAGCCCTGTCTTCGGCTCCTCCCTTAAGGATAGACTTGAGCCGAGGTGCATCTTGTAATTGCTTGTACGTATTGCTGTCTTGATGGGCTTGGAGTGATGGAATCGAATGGTATGTGCGCAGCTGAGCTCGCATTTCAGGAAAGACTGTACACGGCATAAGAGGTTAGTACTTGCACAAGTTGGCGGGTGTGTTAGAAGCCCAAGAGGTCGATGCACCATCACTCACAATTCAGAGTCGTGTTCATCCGGCCGATGTTTACCAGCAAGCAGACCATAGCCATGCCCTTTGCGGCCTCCCGGTCGCTGAGCAACTTGTCGCGCAGGACCTTGCTGGTCTTGCTGCTCCTGGACATGGTGTCGATGTAGAGATCGGCGAAACATTGCGGGCCAAGCCGGTCCTTTTCGTAGCTATTGGTAAAGACCTTGTGCTCATCGTCAAAGACTGCCTTGAGGAAGTCATATTGAATGTCCTCACGCCACAGCGGCTCGCCATCGTTCTTTTTCAAATGCCGAATTTTGCCGGCCTGGGCTGCAGAATGTGTAGAGTCGACCTTTCCAGAGCCGCGACCTTTGCGCTTTTCAGCGGGTTGAGGCGTCGATTCTGCCATCCTCGTGTCTTCGTCCTCGGTTGCGTGCGCGAAGGACTTGTTGTTGTCACCGTGTCCAGGCGAGCTTGGGGGCTCGGCGTCGTTGTCGGACATGGCGGCGGGAGAACTGGGAGATGCCATGATAAAAAGGAGGGGTGCAGGAGCGAAGAAAAAAAGTGATCAAACCTTGATTGGGCAGTAAATCAAGACAAACGGACGAAGGTTAGGGGCTAGATGGGACGGATGGTGCGACGGCGAATGACGACAAGCACCGGGCCCAGAAGCTGCAAGCCAACACTCAAATCCGTGAGCGCGACGATACGTGTATCATCTCGAAATGCACAATCACGACCGGGCGAATAAATTAATGTTTGGGGGCTTGTCGATCAAAATCACTCGACGATTGATGACAATTATTATGCTTTGTTCGTTGATGAAAGATTTGTGCTCGACAGAGATTTGACTGTTAATTTTGGTTGGCAAAAGCGAAAGCAAAGCTGGCTGTGATCGGGTACGAAAACTTTACCCGGTATGCCAGGTTGGTGTGGTGGTCGTGCGAGGACGCGACGGCCTGTGGGAGCGGGAGCACTACCCCATCGCGTTGAATTGAGTGAAACAATTTCTGGGCGTCAGTCAACGACGCTACCGCATTACGAGACCTTGTGATGGGAAAGCTCCCGAGACCCGAACAGCAGGGACAAGACGCGATCAGCTGACGTAACATGACAGTGGCCAATAGGAAGTCTGTGTTGCAGCTGCTTCCTCTCGCGCAAGGGTGAGCTTCTGACTCGATTTGCGATTTGCCTGCATTACATTACATACAGTATACCCAAATTTCTAGGACCAACACGCCGGCCGTACACATTGCCCGCTAGGCTTGCTAGGGTAGTAGTGAAGTTGGATTTGTTTTATTTCACCATCGTAGATTTACGCGAACAGTCTCGTGCTACTTGAAGTCTATTTTTTTTTTTATTCCCAGTCTTCAGCGCTCTATGGCAGCGACAAACTGGCGAGCATTCGGCTCCCAAGCACAATGCCGGCCGATGGCAGCTAGGAATGGTGTCCTGTCTCTGCCAACGCCGAACTCGACGATTATATATAACTTGCCAAAAAAAGGCCCAAGATGAGGTATATGTTGATGGCTATGTAGCTCTCTGTTGATGAACCTAGATGGCCCAATGTTTTGGAACGTCACGGGTGGATTAGCTGTGATGCCCCACCATAGCGCCTATTGTGCAAGCAATCTATCGGTATTGCGGCGGGGTTTCTGAGGGGGTCATCGTATCAATCCTCGAATACAGCATATTTGGTTCGCAATTTGTTTGAATGCACCCAGTCATGAACAAAAGATAAGGAGTTAAGATATTATCGACGTTTACAGAATATACTTCCTTCGCAGCTATTCATATATTTGGTCTGAGACAGCGATTTCACATCATACACTCCAAAACTCAGATAGCTATCATTATGGCGACCGCCGCCAAAATACCCGTCATCGACCTGGCGTCCAAAGACGAAGCGCAGGTTGCAAAGGATCTGGTCGATGCGGCTGTTGAGCATGGCTTTGTGTATATCAAGAACCAAGGCAAAGACATTCCAGTGGATGCAATAGACGGTGCCTTTGACCTGGTGAGTTTCTTTTGCTTACCCATAGCTGACCACAATACTGAGTCTCTAGCAGGCAAGGAAGCTGTTTGCGTCACCAATGGAGGAAAAGACATCATGTCCCATTCAAAAAGACAACCGCGGATACTCGGGCATGCATGTCGAAACTTTGGATCCTGCAAACCAAAGGGTCGGCGATTTTAAAGAGTATGTTGGTATTTTGCCGGCTCTTGGCAGACAAACCCCAGACTTCAAGATCCGTACGAGCAGCTTTTTCTACTGAATCAGGAAATTGCTCTCATTGGGCCTCACCCACGCTCACTCATTAACCTCTTACTTATAGGGCGTTCAATTTTGGCGAGTGCAAAGACGGCAAGCCTCAGCAACCGCTCCCGCCAGCGCTCACCCCGCACGCTGATCAAATCGGCGCCTTCTTCGACCACTGCTACCGGCTAGCCCTGAAGCTCAACACGCTCCTCGGCATCGGTCTCGCGACCGACCCCCCGAGCTTCTTCCGCGACGCGCACCTCCGCGAACGTGGGCCCTCAGGAAGCATCCTGCGCATGCTGCACTACCCACCGCTCGGCGATGCCGCGGGCGCCTCGGCTGACGACGTGCGGGCCGGCGCACACTCGGACTACGGCAGCCTGACGCTGCTGTTCCGCCTGCGCGGTCAGGCCGGGCTCGAGATCCTAACGCCCGA
This sequence comes from Pyricularia pennisetigena, assembly GCF_004337985.1. NCBI lineage: Eukaryota > Fungi > Ascomycota > Sordariomycetes > Magnaporthales > Pyriculariaceae > Pyricularia > Pyricularia pennisetigena. The sequence continues at coordinate 7,770,181 of NC_043741.1, forward strand.
GGGGAGCTGGGCGCCCGTGCCCGTCACGCCGCCGAGGACCGAGGACGACCCATCCCCGCCGATCCTGGTCAACATTGGCGACCTCCTCAGCTACTGGACGGCGGGCCTTCTGCGGTCAACGGTGCATCGCGTCGTGTTCCCGGTCGCCGGCGGGATGGAGGGTGAGACGGCGGTTGACCCGAGGTACAGCATGGCATTCTTCTGCCACCCGGTCGGGAACGCAGCGCTGGAGCCGGTGCCGAGCGAGAGGGTACGGGCCGAAGGTCTAAAGGCTGCCGCTAGGGAGGGAAATCCATATGCGCTCAAGAGAGATGAGGTCTTGACAGCAGACGAGCACCTGCAAATGAGACTGCGGGCGAGCTATGCAGGGCTATATGGCGGTGACGGTAAGGAAGGATGCTCGTGATTCAGCTAACGATATAAAAGGCCGTTTGTGTTGGCAATGTATTCGTAGCTGCAAGGAGCAACCTTGCATGCTGTATTACCTACACTTCTCCTCCGTGATCCCGTGCTGCGACTTAGGGAGCAATAACAGCTTCCAAGCCGCCTAGACCGCTAAGAAGTTAAGAAAGTGCCTGCTGTACCTCGCGGGAATGAGAGACCTAAAAACCGGTTATCTCCGCGACCGCGTGTACAATGACTGGGAGGTTGCAAGGTCAATGCGGAAGAGTGGGCAAAATCCTGCCGCCCATGTGTCGATAATCTCGGCCGAGATTTAGGTTGTTTTTAGTAGAGTACTATACGAGGGAGTTTGGACTGCAAGCGCATGGCTACCTTGCTTTCAGTGAAAAATCGACCGAACGAGACCTTATACCCGGTACATAGTCAATTACAAGAATGCGTGGCCCTAGAAGTTAGGGACCAGATGAGGTACACACTACTCCAGTCTTAAGGCCAGTAAAATCCCGATTACAGGGTTCAGCCTGCAAGGAAATACGAAGATATGAATCGGGAGCATTCACCTTGGCTACTACGTGCAGCGACACCGGTCTATTATTGTAATTGTACTGTAAACTTAAATTCCACGCCTATTTTTGAGCTTAGATACATTAGTTGACAGATCACCTCTTCGCAGGGAAACGGTTTTGAATATTTTAGGTAGCATCATTACGCAGTCATCGCAACGGTCTTTTTTTTTTATCGGCAATTGCAACCTGAGCTGATTGGCGTATTCGATACCAAAGCGACTAAGACCACCCGCTAGTCTGGACTTGTACTACCGCAAACAACACATCAACTGCGGGCTACTATTCCCCATATAATGTAATTCGTCATTATGTTTTGGACTTTTGGATTGTGGGTTGTATCACAGTAAGAAAAGCAACCATCAACTAACTAACTGCACCTACGGACAGACGACCGGACATGATGTACCGAGGCCGTAGCCAAGCCCGTACCTTGCCCATTCCGATAGATAAAGCAATCGTTACCGTTCATTTTGTTTGAGTCACAAATAAGCAGGGCTTTAGACACAAAAAGAGACAACAAAAATCCAGCCGCTTCATCAATTTGTCATCTCGGCCTTCTGTAAAGCGCGAGCGCAAAACCTGAAAGAGGCAGGATCAAGGCAAGGGATGATGAATGACCCGCTATTATTGCTTGCTTACCTCTACTGCGACCATGCTCCTTCCCTGCTCTCCCCATACCCGGATGTCTTGCCGCCATTCGCGAATGCATCCCCTTGAGCCCTTTCTGTTTGCCCCGGCTTCTTGGCTCTCGATCAAACCCAAAAAGATTGCAAATCTAAATCCCACAATGACTCTTGGTTTGCTTACACACCCCAGAGGGACGCGAATGCTTTCAAGACATGGAAACCCGCAACCACTTTTGATACAAACATATATACATGCATAATATATACAGTAATTGATCAACCGGTGAATGTATGGATGACTGCCTTCTTCGTCGAGTCACCCTGCTGACGTGCACCAATCAGCTCAATGGGTTTCCTTTTCACGACACGCAAGCCATCCATCAGCCTACGGTACCGTAGAAGAGGATCCAGCAGGTACGGGGGTACTGCACGCCCGAGCCGACCCGACCCATTTTGGTAACAACCCCGTGTTATGTCCGTCCCCTTTTGCCCCCTTTCGAAGTTACAGTGTGGTTGAGACATTGTTAAATACGGTATACGACAGTACTGCAGTACTTGTTGCTCAGTGCTGACGCCGCTGAGAATAAAAGTACCCACTAAACTGCCGGGCTTACCATGTATGGTAACTGATCCTTTCTGAAGTCTGGTCCGGCCCTTGGTTTGCACATAAGGTTGCCTCTCCTTCTCCACCGTCATACAATCTTCTTCTTGTCCGTCACGCAAGACGCACCATAGCAGCGAACAAAAAAACAGCCATGACAGGTCCACCACCAAAATATGGACCGGGATCCAGGAGGACTACCTCCAGTGATCCTAATACTAGGAACCAGACGCAAGATGATCAGGAGGGGATAGTTTCGGACGCTACAATGAGCCGGGAAGCCGACTTCATTCGGCCTTTCGCTCAAAGTCCCGTCCCAGAATCCAGCGCCGACCTAGATGACGCTACCTCATCCGACGAGGAAAAGGACCGGCGCCAATCTTCAATAGAATCCCTTTCACTGCCTGCAACTGTAACAACAAACAGCTTGCACCGCACAAAAAGCACAGCCACCGACGTATCCGCCACCTACTCGACGCACCTACGCGCGCTCCAGCAAGAATGGACCGCTCGGCCGTGGTACCGTAAACTTAATCCGTTGCGCTGGGGTGGCATACCCCCGCTGCCGGACGAGCGTAGACCGTGCCCAGAGGCCGACGCCGGCTTCCTGAGCAAACTGCTTTTCTCATGGCAGGGCCCGCTCATGAAGACGGGCTACCGCCGCAGCCTACAGCTGACCGACATCTGGGCTGTGAACCCTCAACGTGCCGTCGAGCCCATGTCGGATCGCGTGCGGGCCTCTTTCAAGAAGCGCGTCGCCGCCGGCCAGAAGTTCCCGCTCGCCCTCGCTATTCACGAGGCATTCTTCCGCGAGTTTTGGCTGGGTGGCTTCTGCTCGCTGATATCGACGTTGATGCAGGTCCTGTCGCCCTTCATGCTGCGCTTTCTGATCCAGTTCGCAACGGATGCTTACAACGCCGCCAATGAAGGGACGCCAGCTCCGCCAGTGGGCACGGGAGCTGGGCTCATCGTCGGAGTGGTCTTGATGCAGGTCGCACAAAGCTTGGCTATGAACCACTTTATATACCATGGCATGATATGTGGCGGGCAGTCCAGGGCAAGCCTAATTCAGTTGGTGTATGAGAAAAGTATGGTCCTGTCCGGCAGGGCCAAGGCGGGCGGGACCAAAGACGACAACGAGACCAAGGACAACAAGGAAACGGAGGATAAGAAAAATAAGAAGAAGAAGGGAGGCAAGGGCGGCGTCAATCCCGAGGGCCAGGGCGCAGGCTGGGCAAATGGCCGGATTGTTAACCTGATGAGTGTGGACACGTACCGCGTCGACCAGGCGTTTGGTCTATTCCACGTCATTTGGACGGCCCCGCTCGCGTGTGTGATCACATTGATCGTACTGCTCATCAACATCACGTACTCTGCCCTTGCCGGTTTCGCACTCTTGGTCATTGGTGTCCCGATCCTGACGCGGGCCATCAAGTCTTTGTTCATACGGCGGAAGGGCATCAACCGAATCACGGATCAGCGTGTTTCGCTGACTCAAGAGATTCTGCAGTCGGTACGGTTCGTCAAGTACTTTGGCTGGGAGAGCAGCTTCATTGCACGGCTTCACGAGCTCCGCGCTCGCGAGATATCGGCCATCCAGATGCTCCTGTCCATCCGCAACGCCATCCTGGCCGTCAGTCTGTCGCTGCCCATTTTTGCGTCCATGCTGTCTTTTATCACATATTCGCTCTCGGGCCACAACCTAAACCCAGCCCAGATCTTCTCAAGTTTGGCGCTCTTCAACGGCCTGCGGATGCCACTTAACCTGCTACCTCTTGTCATTGGGCAGATCACGGATGGGTGGTCCTCGCTCAAGCGGATCGAGGAGTTTCTGCTGGCCGAGGAGCAGAATGAGGATGTGGTGAAGAGGATGGACGGCGAGAATGCCATCGAGATGCACGGAGCCTCCTTCACGTGGGAGAAGACTCCTGTGCAGGAGAAGGACGGCGAGAAGGACAAGAAGACTGCTAATGCCGCTGGAAAGGAGAAGCCTGGACCGGAGAACGGCGAGGGCACAACCGACAGCCCGCTCGCAAAAACGGAGCGGGAGCCGTTCCACCTCGAGGAGCTCAACCTTGCCATTGGACGCAGAGAGCTCATCGCTGTCATTGGAAGCGTGGGCAGTGGCAAGTCATCCCTGCTGGCCGCGCTGGCCGGAGACATGCGTAAAACGGCGGGAGAGGTTGTTTTGGGAGCTTCGAGGGCTTTTTGTCCCCAGTATTCATGGATCCAAAACACGACCGTCCGAGACAACATTCTGTTTGGCAAGGAGATGGACGAGCCCTGGTATAGGGAGGTCATCAAAGCGTATGTCGGACCTGGAAACCCCCGGAATCCAGAACTTCTGTCAGGTGAAAGAGTATTGCTTGCTAACAAAATGGTGACGGTAGATGTGCTCTTCAACCGGACTTGGACATGCTCCCCAACGGTGATCTGACCGAGATTGGCGAACGCGGCATCACCATCTCGGGAGGACAGAAACAAAGGCTGAACATTGCGCGTGCAATCTATTTCGATGCCAACATGGTTCTCATGGACGATCCACTGAGTGCCGTCGACGCTCATGTTGGGCGCCACATATTTGACAACGCAATCCTAGGTTTGCTAGGTGAAAAGTGCCGAATTTTAGCGACACATCAACTATGGGTCCTCAACCGCTGCGACCGCATAGTATGGATGGAGGCTGGCAAGATCCAAGCCGTCGGCACCTTTGATGATCTTGTACACAACCATGAAGGGTTCAAGCAGCTCATGGAAACCCATGCGCTCGAGGAGAAGAAGGATGAAAAGAAGGCCGACGACGAAAGCGTTGGGGATGGTGAAGACACCAAGGACACAAAGGAGAAGCAGCCTGGTGACAATATCAAGTTGAAGAAGGGCAAGTCCCTGATGCAGACCGAGGAGCAGGCCGTCGCTAGCGTGCCGTGGTCAGTCTACGACGACTACATCCGGGCTTCTGGCAGCATCCTAAACGCGCCCCTGACAATAGTCCTGCTCATCGTAGCTCAGGGTGCCAATATCGCCACGGCCTTGTGGCTGTCGTACTGGACGTCGGACCGCTTCTCGCTGCCCACGCCGGTTTACATTGGCATCTACGCCGGGCTGGCCGTCGCTCAGGTGGTGCTGCTATTTGGATTCATGGTCGCCCTTTCAGTGTTGGGGACGAGGGCATCGAGGTCCATGTTGCACCAGGCAGTGACGAGGGTGCTGCGCGCGCCCATGTCCTTCTTCGACACGACGCCCCTGGGCCGCATCACGAACCGATTTTCCCGCGACGTCGACGTCATGGACAACAACTTGGCCGACGCCATGCGCATGTACTTTTTCTCCGTTTCGGGAATATTGTCCACGTTTGCACTCATCATTGCCTTCTTCTACTACTTTGCCGCCGCGCTCGTGCCCCTATTTTTCGTCTTTTTAGCTTCCACAGCCTACTACCGCGCTTCTGCTCGCGAGGTCAAGCGGTTCGAATCGACGCTCCGGTCCAACGTGTTTGCAAAGTTCGGCGAGGGTCTCAGCGGCGTGGCTTGCATTCGAGCCTACGGACTCCAGGACCGCTTCGCTGCCGATCTCAGGGTCGCCATCGACGATATGAACTCGGCCTACTACCTGACATTTTCGAACCAGAGGTGGTTGTCCATCCGTCTCGACGCCATCGGCAACGCGCTCGTCCTGACGACGGGCGTGCTGGTGGTCACTAACCGCTTCGACGTGCCACCGTCCATCGGCGGGCTCGTGCTCAGTTACATCCTCGCCATTGTACAGATGATCCAGTTCACCGTCCGGCAGCTGGCCGAGGTGGAGAACGGCATGAACGCCGTCGAGCGGCTGCGGTACTACGGCCGGGAGCTCGAGTCGGAGGCGCCGCTCAAGACCATCGAAGTAGCGCCCTCGTGGCCCGAAAAGGGCGAGATCATCTTTGAGAACGTCGAGATGCGGTACAGGCCCGGCCTCCCGCTGGTCCTGCGCGGTCTGGACATGAAGGTTCGCGGTGGCGAGAGGATTGGTATCGTGGGCAGGACGGGCGCCGGCAAGAGCAGCATCATGAGCGCCCTGTTCCGACTGGTCGAGCTGTCCGGCGGCAAGATCACCATCGACGGCCTGGACATTGCCACGATCGGCCTGGGTGATCTCCGGTCCAGGCTGGCCATCATTCCACAGGACCCCACCCTGTTCAAGGGCACGGTGCGCAGCAACCTGGACCCATTCGGCGAGCACACGGACCTCGAGCTCTGGGGTGCGCTGAGGCAGGCGGATTTAGTCGGGCCCGAGACGGGCAGCGGGACCGACACGTCGACGGCCATCCAAGAAAAGGAGGCCGGCGGCGGTGGCGGGCGTATCCAGCTCGACTCGGTGGTGGAGGAAGACGGGCTCAACTTCTCGCTCGGGCAGCGGCAGCTGATGGCGCTGGCGCGGGCGCTGGTCAGGGCCTCGCAGATCATCATCTGCGACGAGGCGACCTCGAGCGTCGACATGGAGACGGACGCCAAGATCCAGGCCACCATGGCGGTCGGGTTCCGGGGCAAGACGCTGCTATGCATCGCGCACCGGCTGCGGACCATTGTCGGCTACGACCGCATCTGCGTCATGGACCAGGGCCGGATCGCCGAGCTGGGCGAGCCCGCGGAGCTGTTCAGGATGGAGGGCGGCATCTTCAGGGGCATGTGCGAGCGGAGCGGCATAGGCGAGAGGGACATATTGGCTGCGAGGGAGGGGTTGGGCGTCGCTGGTGGTGCTGACGAATGATGACCATGATGACCAAGTAAATATAATTTTAGTCATGTATAGACATATCAAGTAATACCTAAAAAAAAAATCGGAAGTTGGCCGACGGTAGAAGGGATGGGTGCAATAAACCGTGTCTCGCGAGTCTTGACTCTCAAGTTTGTGTTTTATGAACCAGGGATGAGGTGATGTCTTAACACACAGGCAGGGAACAAAAAGCAGGACTGCAAGCAGAAACATGAGAAGAACGGTGCTGTCGAAACGGAGATTCGGATCTCTCAAGACTCCAGAAAAACGAACTCTCGCTTACAGGGATCAGGGTCCCGGCCATTGCGGAACTAAGTCGTCAAAAAGGTAGTATGTCAGCCAGTCACCTACAATTTCGCATCAAAACAGAGCCGAGTCGCTCGGACGAGCAGATACAAGTCACGCTGCGAGGAGCTCAACAACAGACGACGGATGCCCTCGTAAAACCTTCCGATAGATGTGATAAGACCCTTTTTCATTACTTTGTGTTATTTATTTATTTATTTTTTTTAAAAAAAAAAAAAAAAAAAAAAAAAAAACTCCTAACCTCGTCCCGGCATCCTCATTATTTGGAGAAAAGGAAGAAAAAAGTAAAAAACACCCCGCACGCACCAGAGCAGATCCCCTGCGCATACTTGATGCCGTAACGATCATTCAGGGCAAATTTTGTTTGGTATACAGACGAAACGAAAATTCAAGATCATTTTTGGCCCACCCCACTACGTTGCCCTACCGCCCCCCGAAAAATAAAAAAAAAAAAAACAGTCCTTTACTGCAGCCAGCCGGCAGCACCTGAGCTCCTCCGTCCTTTCTCGTACAGGAATTTGCTGTTGAGGCCGACCGACGTACGTTTCCCCGACGGGCTTGGGGTGGCAGCTCCCGCGGCCGTCGACTGTCCAAACAAGCTCGACCCACTCGAGGCGCCCTGACTCAGCAGCCCGCCAGAAGAGATGCCACCGCTGCCGCTCAGGGACGACCTTCTGCCGTGCATCTTTTGGAAGAGCGGACTGCCGGCGCCGACGGGTGAAAAGGTCGAGCCGTTTAGCCTCTTGTTGTTGGCGGCGGCTGCGGCGGACGGACTTCCGGAGAGTGGAGAGCCGCTGATGCTCTTGCTGCTGCCGACGGAGCCCGAGAGCGAAGGCGTGCGCGTGTAGCGCGGAGGTGTGCTGAAGACGGAGCCGGGTGTGGCGGGTGCAGATGAGGGCGGCAGGCCGAGGAGCTTGCGCTGCGTCGTCGTCAGGGGTATGTCCGAGAGGTCGTCCTTCTTGCGGAAGACTGGGAGGAGGGCGACGAGGATGTTGATGAGCGGAATGAGCTGCAGGCCGAGATTGGCCCACCATATCAGGGATCTTGTGGATTCGGAAAAGCTGGAACGGGAACTGGGGTTAGTACATGCTTCATTTCCGTCGGCCACGGCATTCGTCCGCCATGCCGCGCAAGGCCTTGAAAAGCTGTAAACAACGGGGGATGGGCCACCAACCTCCGTTCGTACTTTTGCACCGTCGCGTTCGTCTTGAAAAGGTGGACGATAACCAGCGCCGCGACGTTATACGCGATTATGCGGGCGTTCTTGTCGGTGAAGGTAGTGCGCTTCTGGCGCTTGGTGATCTCGGCCAGGCGCGGATGGGTCCAGTTGCCAGGGCTATCGACCGCCGGGCTCGGAGTCTGCTTCTTGGGCGTGCCGACCGGCGTCAGGCTGGAAAAGCCTTTGGAGATGGTGGTGGATGACATGGTGTACCGGAATGCTCAGCAGTGGTTGCCTGGCTAAAAGATGGTCGGTCTGGCGGACTGGGAAATAATGTGCGACCGAAAGTCGGGTAAACAGTAAAGTGTATAATATGCTGCTAATTCTGATGCTGCTGCTGCTGTGGGTTAGTAAATCTCGAGGCTTCCCTCGGACTTTTGCGCTCCTTCCTCCCCCAGGTCGTTGGCGGTCTTTGTCGCTGGCAAATTGCTGTTGTTTTTGTTTCGCGGGATTGAGATGATGGAGTTTTGGACCGAAAAGTCAACAATGGCAACGGGACCCCTGCAGGCATTCATGCAAGCACAGACCAGCTAACCCAAGTTGTCCCGAATGTCCCGTCCAGTACAAATGAAGTAAAGTAAGTACCTTTGTACCAGTCCAAATCAAGCCACAATCGTGAGTGACAAAACTAGTGAAGCTTAGGCAGTCTCAGTTTGATTTCTTCAACAGCAGTCATTTGTTTCGCTCAGCTGTCACTGCCTATCAGCTGTATAACGTTTCAAGATAAACCGATTCGAAGACTCAAAGTGCTTGCTTGTTTGTTGCTGACTTGGTGTCGAACCTTTCAGGGTCTTGTTTAGTTGCGTACGTGCTACAGTAGTTGTTGTTGTCCAATCCAGTACCGCTGAATCAGAGTACCTAACCTTGCCCAATCCACCCAGCTAGCTAGCTGCCTAATTACGGAGATGCCAAGCCAGCTCCCACTATTCGGCATCCGACCCACATAAGTTTCTACAACCCCACCCATCATCGCTCACCAGTGCTTGCATCATCTTGAAACTTGCCCGAAGTTTACACCGGATTTCGTGTGGCGGGGACAAACCAAAGCTCCGAACCCGATATTATCCACGTATACATTGCGACGATTCCATCTACTCGCTGCATGGGAAATTTCATAGTCTTGTCTTTTTCTTCTTCTTCTTTTTGCAAGACCGTATCCGATTTGTGAGCGAAACGATACCTGTTTCCCCACCTCTCAACTTTGGGAACTGCCGGCTATACCGAGACAAAGTCCGCAAAGATGGGTGTCGACAGCTGGATGTGGGACATTGACCAGCACCTCTCCCTTGTCCTCGGACAATGGAACGGCTACACCACAACAATCTTTACCCTTCTCCTCGGCATTTGGACATGGGCCCTCTTCACTCGCAAGGAGCCCGACACGCACCCGATGCTGCTGGCCCGACAGGCCCAGTCTTCGCCTGTCCGGCAACCCGGCCAGTCGTCCGTCTATCGTTGTCATGCAGCACCACATGGCATGCCTCTCAACAGCGGGCTCAACGTCAAGGACCCCGGTGCTTCCAAGTGGGCCAAGGGTCGGGATGGTGATCTGCGAGACATTTGGAGGCGTGCTGTAGCTGGCGTTCCCGAGGGTGAAGGTAATACCGGCGGCAAGGGGAAGCTGTTGACGGTCCATGGTGACAAGGTGCACGAGCAAAACCTCGGTAAGTTGCAGGGCTGCTGCTATGACTTTGAATGAACAAGCTGAGCTTGCTTAATGAATCGCTGGTTTTGTTTGTCTGCTGACACCTTCGATGCTAGACGACGTCACTCGCCAGATCAACATCATCGGCCAGCACATCCTTGACCAGGGCGGCAACCGTGTGGCCATCTACCTCCCCAACTCGGTTGAGCTTCTCGCTGCTCTCTTTGCTTGCGCCTTCCACAACCTGACCGCCATTATTTTGCCCGTTGAACAACCAGAGGATGTCGTCATCTCGATGCTCCGCCGTTCGGCTGCAGACACCGTCATCGCCCTCCCGGGCGCCTTTCCCTTCGATCTCGTCGTCAAGAACTATCCCTCGCTCCGTAATGTCATCTGGGTCGTAGACGAGGGAAACCGCCACCTCGACTGGAATGAGGTACCCAAGGGCATGGGCGGAGCCGTCAACGTCGCCACGTGGCATGACCTCATCGCCGAGGCTCCCCAAGACGCCGGCAAGGAGTTGCCTCCGACCGAAGGCCAGAAGGACCCACGAGACGTGACGGTATTTTGGCAGAACAAAACCGGCGAGACGGAAGAGATGGTTCGCTTTACGACCGCGAACCTCGTTGCCGCCGTTTCGGCTCAGATCTTTGCCGTGCCCACGTCCCAGCGCCTCGGTCCCTCGGATCTGTTCCTCCCCGCTGCCCCGCTCTCGGACGTTTATACTTTGACCCTGACTCTTGCGGCACTCTATTCCAATAGCTCGGTCGCCCTGAACTCTGTTGCGGGACGGTCACGGGACCTGCAGATGGCAACCCGCGGCATCTCGCCGACCGTCATAGTCGCTACCCCTGAGACGCTGCTCCAGACCCGCGCCGAGGCGGCCGACTCTCTCAAGTCTTTCATCGCAAGGACGGTGCACGGCTTCCAGACCCGCAGTCTCCAGAATGGTATCATGCCTGCCTCTTCGCTGTTGACTTCGTTCAACGACAGTCTCCGTCCCGCAATCGGCCGAACTCCGGGCAAGCTGCGATTGATCTTTGTGGCCGAGCGCGTCGGCGCCGGCACGCCGCCCCTGTCATCGGCTGCACTGTCTGACTTGAGGATCCTGACTGGCGCGAGGGTTGTGTACGCTCTCACTGCGGCCAAGGTTGCGGGTGCCATTGCGCAGACGAGCTTTTACGACTACAGGATCAGTAAGGACGAGGGCGAGAAGGGGTGCTCGCACTTTGGGCCGCCCATGACGAGCACCGAGATTATGTTGAAGGATAAGGGGGTGCACAAGACCACGGACGACAAGATCGAAGGCGAGGTATGTTCAATTTGGTGGTTTTGACTTGTCTGCTGTTGAGGTTTGATATGCTAACCTGCCATGTGTCTTCCAGATCATTGTTCGTGGGCCGTCTGTCGCCGGTAACGAGGCTGCTCTAGGTGTTGTCGGTAGGATCTTGGACGACAACACGCTTGCATATGTCTAAGCCTTTCCGAGAAAGGCTATCATGGGAGATCTCCAAAGGCCTGTCTCTTGGTTAGAGAAACCGTGTATAATTTCCAAAACTATTGCAAATATTATTCAAGAATTTTAACGATGTTTACCAACAACCGTCATCAAGACGGTCTATAAGTGTGGGAAATACATTGACCAAGGAATATGCACAAACACAGTAGCATCCACACGTCTCAGCTGCAAAAAACCTTCGAGCACTTGATACAACCTGGCCACGCCATACAAAACTGCTATAGGCGCGATCGTCCAGAATTCCCAAGCGAGTGGCAATTCGATGGCCTTTCTTGGCGCCGGTGCGGCTTTCTCCTGCTCCCTGCTGCTTTGCAAATCAAGTATAGCCAGCTTCTGCGGATTGACCATTAAAAGATACAGACGACGCCACCGTCCAAGCCGCACCCACGACGCGGCCGTCTCGGCGACCCAAAAGAGGGCTGTAACCAGGAACAGGATCAGGCTCGAGGCGCGCCAGAGAATCTGCTCGGCCCGGGACGGAAACTCGAAATCCCAAGCCGCAAGGTGCAGGCCCGTGAACACCAGGGTCGCGAGGCAGACTAGGTACTCCTGTGCGCCGTAGGGGTCCATGGGGAAGCGGTCGTTTGGTATCCGCTGCAGGGGCCGCTCGGTGGGCAGGACGGGCATGCGCATAAAGGGCTGGACGTTGAGGGCCCAGCCGGGCCCGTTCTCGTCGACAAAGTCGAGCGGCGTCGTGTCCCACGGTCGACGGCCCGTGATCTCTGCCAGGGTGTGCGGGGAGCACAGGCGTATTGGGTGGCGGACGTCGACGGGCTTATGCAGCCACGTGTAGGCGGTCATGAGCGAGCAGACGACGATGGCGAGCGTGTTGAGCTCCAGCGTCGTCAGCACGAGGCCCTGCGCCGCCCGCGCGATGCACTCCACCACGAGGTAGCTAATTTGTATCGAGGTGATGAGCTTGGCAAGGCGGTCCTGCTTGGATTTGTCGTTGACCTCTTCTGAAGTCGTCAAGGGGTATGCAAGGTGCTTGTTGACGACGAGCCAATGCAGCTGCTTCGCGTTGAGGGGGAACGAGATGCTTGAGTTGTTGTCTTGGGGATCCGGCGCCGTCTCGAGCACGAAGCCGCCCATGTCGGCAAAGAAGGCCAGCCGCATTGTCCACCCTTGATGGCCTGAGTTGCGAAAGGCGGCGAGCGAGTGCCGAGCCCGAGACCATTGGCCAGCAGCATAGGTAAGCACGATCTCGGGGCCCAGGATGGCCAGGATCATCCACAGCAGTCGACGGCGGAACAGGACGAACCACGTGTCGGTAGGTGCCGGGACGTTGAGGCAGAGCAGTGTCCATACGCAGAGGAAAGTAGTGGCAATGCATGTCCAGACAACCTTCCAGGTGCCGCGTAGTGCTGGCTCCTCAACCCACCCAGGGACGGTACCGTCTTCCTGGACGGGTATCTGATGGCTCATGAGTGAGGAAGTTGAGGCATGGCGAGAATGAATTCCTGTTGGAAGGGCGAGGCTTAGAGGAAGAAGGACCATCAAGGAGAGGGCACCAGCGAGCTTGGGAAGCAAATACATGGCTCAAAACGGCATAACTGTTTCAACGAGGCATGGAAACACCCTCGAATTCACTCATGATATATGATGCGCGATGTTCGCAGTATTTCTGAGGAATCCGACTACGGCGCCGAGATATAAACGTTGCGCAGCTGCAGGCCTTTCCCAGCATCCGACATGCCAACAGCGTCTGCGGCGGTTATGCAATGCAAGTTGGACCGACCATCCGGCCTCGGAAAAGACCCTAAAACATATGATCGATGAAGAGTTTACGCGACGTATAAATAGCAGACCCGTTGTCGGCATGGACAGCGCTTCAGTCGGGCGCCTATCTCGAGGATAGAATTGGCCTCCCTCTACGTGTGGAGCAAGTAACTCTGGTCCAGCCAGGGGCTGTCCAGACCTGAGTCAAGGTGCTAACAGGGGGGCCTTACAGGGGCCCCCACAGGGGCTCATATGGCCGCACACGCCAAGACAGCAGAGGCGAACAACCAACAACAACCACATACGGTGCAGTCGCTAAGCGCCCGCGGGTCAACTTTGTAGTTTGGATTATCCACAACTGAAGGCGGGGGAATTCATTGCCCACCAGTTTCGCTCACTCGCTACTATCTACATATCCCCCACACCACAAACGTTGCGCTGACAAGGTACATTCATAATGTTGTAAATCCAGCGACTTCTTACAAACTCTCAAAATGGACCTTTCGCCTCTTTGGACGACTTTGTACGTCTTGGCAGGCATCTTGGGATCATACATTGCGTTTGTTGCCCTCCTCACGATACCTGCCTGCCAGAATCAGGTCATCTACCTCAACGCTGTCACGCTGACATGGTTCAAGAATGTGTCAATTCCTGAGCAATGGGGTTTCCTTCACAACCAAGTGACGCCCTTTACCCTCAAAACGCCAGATGGCGAGACTCTGCACGCTTGGCACATCTTACCGCTGGGCCTGTATGAGCAACATGAGCATGAACTCGTCAAGGAACCCGAGGGAATGGCTCCAAATATCACCACTCGCCTATCTTTTCGGCTACTGCGCGACGACCCTGAGGCTCTTCTGGTGCTCTACTTTCACGGAGCAGCCGGCACTCTTGCCTCGGGTTTCCGCCCACCCTGCTACCGTGCTCTTTCGGCCACTTCACCCTCCAAAATCCACGTTGTTGCCATCGACTACCGGGGCTTTGGCTCCAGCAGCGGAAGCCCTTCGGAAACAGGCTTGCTCACCGACGCCTTGACCCTGGCCTCCTGGGCCGCAGACACAGCCGGCATCCCGCCCTCGCGGATCGTCCTCTTTGGCCAGTCGCTGGGCACCGCCGTCGCCATATCCCTGGCGCACCACCTCGCACTGAGGCCGACGGATCCCGTGTTTTTCAAGGGCATGGTCCTGGTGGCCCCCTTTGCAGACGTCGAGCTGCTGACGGCCACGTACCGTGTAGCGGGCACGATCCCGCTCCTCAGCCCGGTCGCGCGCTTTCCGCGGCTGCTGGCACTGCTGAACAAGTTCATCATGTCCAAGTGGCGAAGCAGAGAAAAGCTCGCCAGCCTGATCAAAAGGGCCGAGGAGGAAGGCGGCGGTACGGGGCGGAGGTATCACATCGACATCATGCACGCCGAGGACGACTACGACATACCCTGGTCGCACAGCGAGCACCTCTACCACGCGGCCGTAGATGCGGCCAGGGCCGGCGGCGGCGGCGTCTCGTTTGAGGAGCTGGATAGAGAGAAGGGCGCGACCAGGCGTGCTTTGGGCGCTGGCGGGTGGGTGGCTTCTCACGAGACGGCGAGGGGGTTGGTGAGGGAGCACATTCTAAAGCACGGGCTGCACGACGTCATCATGTCGTTTCCGGTGATTGGGCTGGCTATCGCAAGGGCGTTTCGGGGTGTGTAAAAACTACATTTCATAGTATAGTATAGTATAGCACTTGAGCCGAATCAATTCGGAACTCCTATCCGAGATCCTACCCGAGATCCTGGCCGGCAGGGTCTCGGGCGGATGCCGATAGGAGGAGACGGCATGCAGAGAATATATACAAGGTATGCCACCGACAACCGGCAGGTAGCATTGCAGGACAAAAGGCAAGTTAGCTAACTCAATGTGGGGGTACTTGTCGTTGGATAGCTGGAATGCAGCCAGACTAACGTACGCCAAGAACCCAATGGTCAGTCTCGCCAATGGAAATACAGCTACTATATCTCCGTGGAGTATGGAATTGGTGGAGTGCAGTTTGCAAACGGAGATATAGAAGGAGGGGAGCCCGGTGGGATGATGGTAAGAGTGATGTGGCTTTTCGACTACTTGGAACTGGTTTGGTGTTGTAGGGAAACCGAGCATTCATTATTTACTCGCATTTCCCCCCCGGAGTCGGTCAACACCTAGTCTAGTCTACACAATCTAGTCTGGTCTGGTCTAGATATTACAGCCATGCATTCGGCCACGGCCCTCACAGCACTGGCAACGCTCGCCAGCAGCGCCTTGGCCGAGACCATTCACGGCGTCGTGGTCTACAGCCGACATGGCGACCGTGAGCACACCACTTTTTTCAGTCGAACTGATACCGAGTTCACCCTGCTCACAACCATGAAAACACAGGCACCACCAAACACTACGGCTCCCAGATGCTGACGGACTTGGGCGCCCAGCAAAACTTCCAGGTCGGCAGCGCCTACCGCAGCCGATACCTGACCCCGGGCTCTCCGCAGCACATTGCCGGCATCTCTACGGACAAGTACGTGCCCGGGCAGGTCTACGCCAGCGCCCCCGACCAGAGCATCCTCCTCGACACGGCCACGGCGTTCCTGCAGGGCCTGTACCCGCCACTGGTCGGGCGCGTCGACGACTCGGTGGCCAGCGCGACGCTCAAAAACGGCAGCAGGAGCGTGGCGCCGCTCGGCGGCTACCAGTACGTGGTGCTGCACGGCAAGAGCGCCGACTCGCCCGACGCCGTCTGGATCAAGGGCGACGACGGCTGCCCGACCAACGCGGCGGCCGCCAAGTCCTTCTTCCAGAGCGAGCAGTTTGCCCAGACGGACCGCGCCACGAGGGGATTTTACGCCAGGTTCTACGACGTGCTGGCCGGCGGCGTCCACGACCTGAAGCGCGACGACATGACGTACCGCAACGCCTACGACATCTTCGACCTGGTCAACGTGGCGCGCATCCACAACGCCTCGTCGCCCGCCCGCAACGTCTCGGACCCGGACCTGCTACAGCTGCGCACCCTGGCCGACTCGGCCGAGTTCGGCTACAACTTCAACGCGTCGCAGCCCTCGCGCAACATCCACGGCCGCACCCTGGCCGCGGGCCTGCTGCGCCAGCTCAGCCAGACAGTCGCCACCAAGGCCGCGCTCAAGTTCTCGCTGCTGGCCGGCAGCTACGACACGTTCCAGTCCTTCTTCGGCACCGCCGGTCTGACCGGCCTCTCGGACGACTTCTTCGGCCTGCCGGACTACGCCTCCACCATGGCGTTTGAGCTGTTCAGCAACGGCGACGGCAACGAGGACGACGACGACGACCCGGCTGCTCCCTTGCCCGCGGACGAGTCGCTGCGCGTGCGCTTCCTCTTCCGCAACGGCACCGACGGCGCCTTTGACGCCTTCCCGCTGTTCGGGTCCGGCGAGGAGTCGCTGTCCTGGCCGCACTTCGCCCGCGAGATGGAGAGCCGCTCCATCGCCACGACCGCCGAGTGGTGCGGCGCCTGCGAGAGCAAAATGTCCTTTTGTGCCGCGTTCAACGGCGACGGCGGCAGTGTTGCCTCGGGCTCGCGGGCCGGCGGCTGGTCGGGCATGTCCAACGCCGTGGCCGGCGTCGTTGGGGCGTTGGTCGCGCTCGCCGTCGCGGGCTTGGTCGGCGGCGTGGTGTTTTTGGTTTCGAGGAGGCGCAGGTCCAAGACGGTGGTTACCGAGGTGCGCAGTGACAAGGTGAGCGAAAAGGGTTCCGTGGTTTGAAAAACTTCATGATAGGCACAAAAAACAAACCCGTAGGTCGAGATTTTGAAGTTGAAAAAAATGGTATTGAAAATTGTTGTAATAACACTAGATATTACCACAAGGATTATACAAAGGAGAATGTCGTCAATATCCCCGGTATCCCCGGTCCCAGTTTCATTCTATTCTAAGAACATGTTTTCTTTTTTTTTTTTTTTTTTTTTTTTTTTTTTGGTCTTGTTTCATTTTATACTCGACCTCTTTTCTCATCAAAACAATACTTCACACCATCCTCTCCGCGCTACTAAGCTTGGAGGCACTCGCTCCAGGCGGCGGCGGGCTGGGGCTGCCCACGATGGGCCTCTCCTCGCCCTCGCCGACGTCGCGCTCCTGTATGGCCTCGCGCCGCGACCAGAACCTCCGCGACGGGTGCTGGCCGAGGCTGTGGAGGCTGCCGCGCGTGGTGGTGCGCTCGATGCCCGGCGACGAGGGCGAGTGCACCGCCGGCTGGATGGTGTGCTCCGCCGCCCGGATGCTCTGCAGGCGTGCGAGCTGCGCGCTCGTGTCGTGCCGGCGGCTCCCGTAGACGTCCTGGAACATGTCCGGCCCGTGGTCTATCACCACCGACGGGCCGCGGCGGCGCCGGACCGACGTAGTCGACTGCGAGGCCCCGGTGGACACGCCCGTCGACTGCTGCTGCTGTTGTTGTTGTTGTTGTTGGTGCTGCTGCTGCAGCTGCTGCTGGCGTTCTTGGTCCGCCGTGTGGATGCTCAGGGATGGGAACGGTACGACGGGGCTGGTGGCCGTGCCGTCCTGGCTCGGCTGGCTCTGCGGCTGCTCCGGCCGCGGCGTGACGTAGGTGGTGGCTGGCTCAAACGCCGGCGGCGGGACGCTGGTCCAGTAGAAGGGCAGGTCCCTGGTGCCTCCGGGCTGCTGCTTCCTCGGGCCCTCGATGCCCAGCAGTGCCATCTGGCGCATCAGCTCGCCGGCGAAGCGGTTGTGGCGCTGCAGGCGCAGCAGCTCGTTTTGGAAGCTGGACTTGTGGAAGAAGACGAAGCTGAGCGTGACCGAGTACACCTCGTCGATGGTGCTGACCTCGGTGATGATGCGGGGCCCGTAGTCGCGCTTGTTCTCCAGCACAAAGTCGGTCATGCGGTCGCGCAGCTCCTCGATGACCTCGTTGGTGGTACCGAACCGGACCTTGAGCACGATCGGGTCCGCGAGGCCGTTGGACCGCCGCTGGTTGAGGATGAAGAGGTTGTTGAGCAGCGAGTTGGGCGCCTGCACGACGTGGCCCTGCATCTTCTTGAACTCGGTGTAGAGCAGCGAGATCTCCTGGACGTAGTAGTCGTCACCCGTCATCATGTCGCCGGTGTTGCCGTACACGCGCACGCGGTCTCCGACGTCGAACGGGTGCTTGACAAAGACGAAGATGATGGACTGGAGGAACTCCTGCGCCGTCGCCTGCAGCATCCACGCCAGACCCAGAACCGTGGTTCCTGCCGACCCTAGAGCAGCCGCAGCGGAGCCCGAGATGATGGAGACAAAGACGATGATGGCAATGACCAGGACGATAAACATAAAGACCTTGTCGAGCTTCTTGATGACCGAGTCCAGATCCTTGAGGGACGCAGCAATGGCCTTCTTCTCGAGGTGGATCTCGTTGCAGACCAGCTCCAGCTCCTGCATCGACACGTCGCCGTTGAGATCCTTGTCAAAGACGCCCAGACACGCCTCGGCGTCTTCGGTGTTATCAAAGACCTTTTGGAAGTCCTCGAGCGTCAGGGTCTCGTTTCCGGGCGTGACAAAAGTCCGGAAGATCATCCTGCCCAGCGTGAAGCTGGTAGGAGTCGAACGCAGCAGCTCCGCCACCACCTTTTGCGGGTGGTTCTCGTCCAGGATCTTGCGGCCGGTAAAGTCGCCGGCGACCCTGTTGGCGACGTTGCCGACGCGGGTGAAGGCGTCTCGGGCGTTCCGCTGCAGCGCCTGCATGGGCGTCCTCGCCCCGGTCGCAGGGCTCTGGCCGTTGGGGCTCCACTCCTCCTCCTGCTCGATCATGGTGCGCGAGTACGTGTAGAGCGAGACCAGGTACAGTATGTCCCGCTTGTTGGCCTCGATGCGGTAGGCATACGTGCGGCGGTGGAACGAGTTGGCGATCCACTGGATCAAGATCTTTTCGATAAAGTTGAGCGCCGCCAGCACAAAGAGCGCAATGATGACCTTGAAAACCACGTCGATCCACGAGACAAAAGGCTTGTCCCTCGGTCTGCCCATGTCCAGGGTCGGCCCATACGAAACGAGCACCGCCAGCATCCAAATGAACAAGGCCGTGTGCAGCTCGAGGCCTCTGCCGACATCAAGCCACTTCTTGTGGTTGTTGGAGCCGACCAGCTTGGCGCACCACTTGAACAGATACGGCATGATGGCGCACAGGAACCGCGAAGCCCAGAGTGTGCCCCATAGGATCTGGAGCCAGATGCCGAACCAGTAGAGCTCCACGCCTCCCTCACCTCCCACGCGCGGCTGTCTCTCATCCTCCAACGCGAGCCTGTCGATGAGGATGGGAGCCAACAGGATCGCGGCCACAGGCATCCAGTAGACAAGGTAACGGATCACGCGAGGAAACTTTTTAATCTTGAGCCACGCCTTGGTGGCCAGCGTCGGTGGCTCCTGGTTCTGAACCGGGCCGGCATGCTGCTCCTTCTCGTCAATCTGCTCGTTGAATGCGTCTTCTGGTATCGGTGATGGTGCCCGGCGCCGGTTATGTATCGAAGTCCTTGAGTGAGACTCTTGCTCATGCGTCGTAACGAGCCTCTCGGCCCGGAGAAGTTCGAGGTCATCTGTCAGACGGCTCGTGTATTCCCTTGATTCATCCTCGTGAAGGGTAGCTTGGTCAGGAGCTAGCCGGTCAGGGTCCGGCATCTTTTCATTGTAGGTGTTGTGTCTATCTGGTGTGGTCATTGTTGCCAGCTGTCGGTGGGATAACCCATCCGTTCAAGTCGTCTTGAAGTGAGTGATTGGTGAGGAATAAATCACACCAAACGCGATGAGGGGCACAACAAACGCGTTGTACCCAAGACCGTCAGCAAGAAAAAAAAAATCTGGAGAGCCGAGGATATGGAGCCACTCCAGGTTGTTTATCTAGGCACCGCAGTTCTGGACGTAAGCAGGTCCAGGTAGTTGCTCAGTAATAGCCTCTCAGTCGTCGAAAATGGCGAGGTCGACAATAAAAAGCCAGATTCTGGGTTGCCAGGAGCTGATACCCCTTTGCGTCATAAAAAAAAAGGGAAAAAAGAAGACCAAAGTCTGGATAACTCGATCGATTACTAAAAAAGACTGAAAATCAACAGAAAACAGAGCGAAGTAGTGCAAGCTAAACCTTGCAGGGACGGATCTTGACAACAAAACGAGTGACAGTTCTGATCAGCGATCAGAAAGGATCAAGCCGGATAAGTCGGATAAAAAATATAAGAACAGTCGAGACAAACGCCAACCGGTAACTTTACCAGAACGCGCAATCGAAAATGGAGAAAAAGGAGGTACAGCAAAGCGCTTTATCAGCTTGGATGCAGATCCTTTCCAAGTACTCAGTTTCCAATACCGTGTCTCTCACGTTGTGATCCAGATATCTCCTGCATTCCCAGTGGAGAATGGGTGACCAAGATGGCGAGGGCCAGGTCAGAAACCAGGGAAAAGATTTGTGGTTCCTCCGTCTTGTCATTATCAATTGGCGGTTGAACTTGCAGCTGAGTTTGCTGACTATGGCCCTGTTTGCCCTCTTCCAAGGCAAAAACTGCCGTCCCAAGGGCCTTGGACCCACGTCATCTTGTTGTCCGTCTTGGGTTTTTTTTTCTTTGTTTCTTACCTTTGCACTCTGCCATATCTTTTTACCCCTTGACCAAGCATTTAGATGCAACGCAGGCGCGCTCCAGAAAGGCTAGGCGTGTGTTGTCCTATGCAGTAGGTTCACAAAAAAAAGAAAAGAGTAAATGGGGTTTTCATCTTCAGCCCAAACTCGCACCGTGAAACGGACGCGTACTGTATGTACAGCACAAGCCCTAAACACAAGCGTTGGACCAACGATGCAAGGAATCGAAACGTATCGGACCGAGTGGGAACAAGGAGACACGAAAAAAAAGAATAAAGTCAATTAGCAAGCTGGCCAAGCAAAGTGAATTATGATGGATGAATTCCTACGGAGTTCTTTGGGAGCAAGACTGTATAAACAGCACAGTATAGTCCATTACAGTACTCCATCCATCCTTGCGCCTTCGCCTTCATAACCAATCCGTGGGGGTTGTCTGTCGCCTTACCGAAATTTCGCACGATTGGACCCAATGGTGGGGGCGTTAATTTCGTCATCAGTGGACCGGCCCCTTTTTCCTAGGCGGCTTGGCATCGAAAAGCCACAGATTGCCGCGGGCCTGGGCGGCTGTCTGTCCGTCCACCGGCAAATGGCCCTCGCTTGCCCTGCCATCGCTTCCCAAATATTGCCTCTGTCTGGACCAGGAACCATAATCCGGATGCCCTGGAATTAACTGAGGCGAAGCAGCTGCATGCAATATCGACAAGACCAAAACCCTGACCGAAAACGCAAATGTCCAAGGGAACCGGTCAATTGGTTCCTGATTTACCGTTTCCAAACACGAATGCCTATCCAAAGTTTCAACTGACAACAACCAGTCAAATCTTGTTTCCCTGCCTGTCTATCGGCTAGCCACTGGCCTGTTGGGACGGGGAAGCTCCGATGCGCCGCTAAAACCCCCCGTGCAAGTAGTGCTGCAGAGATGGATATCTTGGTCAAAGTCAAGAGTCAAGAGTCAAAGTCAAAGGATCGTCTCTGCCCCCTCTCAGGTCGTTCAATTTAGCAACATGCGGTGATTTACTGTAACAAACTATAAGCAGGCCAAGCGCCCCAAGCATAACAAAATAGGCCATATCTAATCACGCCGTGTCATGTAATCGCTGCAAACCAGTCAGGAATCGTACGTCGCAAACTTCCAAGCCGCCGGCACAGCCGCCAAAAATAAAAGTCACCACCCACAAATAATTCAATCCCCGAGCCGTCGTCTCCGGGGCTCGTCAACAATATCCCTTGGCCACAAAAAGGGAAAAGCATGGTCAACACCGTGACAATATCTCGTGTCCCGCCATCCCCGAGACCAGTATTTGCATCTTCCCACCCGTGTTAGAGCAAGCGAGCGGAGCCGGGGCCACACCCGGAAAGAATAATTTACTGGGTAGGTCTCTCGGGTCTGGACCACGGTAATCGCACGCCCCTATAGGCTATTTTTGGTTTTAGCCCGGGTTGCAGACTCGGATTCCAGAACGTCAATCACCAGTCCTCAGGATATCAAAAGTAAACCAGGGACCATCCTCGGCCGTCTTGCCCACCTTTTTATTTGTCCTATCAACTTTTCCGACAGGCTTCCCATGGCCCCAGACAGTGAACAAGGTTGAGACGGACAAGACTGACTACCCACCCACCCAGTGCCAACACTGACCAGTGGTCGGTGCGAGGCTCAGCACCAATGCCACTCTCAAAATAAGGGGTTCTTATGCAACTATGCCGACGCCCTTCTCAGAATAATGCACATACCGGTACTACTATAATACCTTGGGTACTTCAGTAGATACTTCGACCCTACAAATCACATGCTGTTATCAATCAACGTGTTAACGTTGACCTTACTGGGTAGATATGGTCAACTATGTGTCAGTGACCCACCGTTCGAAGTTAGCGCCGTTGACAGCTCGGCTCTACAAACCATGACGTCGCTCAGATTTACTATGAGCCCTGTACGTCTATTAGTCGTTTCCAGTTACGACATGCAGAAACGCGGTCAAGAGGCAATCGAATCAGTCTTTTGTGTGTAATCTTTGTTTTTTTTTTCTCCGTTGTGCTTTTCCTATCCACAACGCCTCAGTCGCAGTTTGGCCTAGATTAAGCTTGATCCCGGTCACACACTTGGCCCCTTGTACTTGACCAATGAGGCTGCGCGCTGCCCTTATCTCAGGTAACGCAGATGCAACCAAGTGCTGATCCAAGCCTAGCCGCCGCTACAATCACCATCAAACCGAGTGCACCCAGCTGCAACCACCCCTCGACGAATCTTACTTTCTTAACTCCAGATACTTGGTAGCCGTCTCCCATGTTCCTTTGGCAGCAGCGCTGAGCTCCTTGTCAGGGAGCGTCTTCAGGGCACCAGCAATCGCCTCAAAGAACGCATAGAAGATGCCCATGTCTTCTTCAAAGTCCGTAGAGTGCGGCACGTATTCTGCTGGGAATGTCTCCATGCGCTGGCGCCGCACCTCAGGCGGTTCACCTACTTGCACCTCGTCCAGCAGTGTTTTGACCGCAATACCAAATGCAATGTCGGGATTTTGTGTGAACGGGAGGCTATAATGTGCATCAAATCAGTGACCGCCGAATTGCCAACATGTTCTACCCTTCAAGGACTTACCGGTTGCCAATCTCCCATGAATCATCCCTCTCACGCTTCGCCTGTGCATACATAAACATCGATGCAACAATCGCCTCGACAAGGTCACGGTCTGCCTCCCTGACCGTGGACGCCAGCGAGCGGAACACAAGCAAACTCTTGTTCAAAGGTCCCGTGTATCCAGTTGGGGCGTGGCGCAACTTGAGCAATGTCGCAACGCGGCTCAAAAGTAGTAGACTGCCCTTGTCATCCTCTGATCCGTTCAACGGCAGACCGTGGGACTCATCCTGGGGCGCCTTGGTGTGAAGTACACCAAACCTGATCATCTCAAAGGCCACCAGCAGCTGCTCGTAGAGACCCTCAAAGTCGGGATGTTCCTTGGCCACTGGCTCAATGGCCTGGAGTGCATGGGCCAGTGTTTGGCCCCAGGGCGTCAGTTCGTGCGAGTCCGAAACGTAGCCGCGCAGGTGAAGGAAGCGCCAGATTGTGACCGATACGATCACGTCTGCAGAGTCAAGCGACGCACCCTTGATCCTATCCTTGGTTGATGTCGCGCTGACGAGATCTGGGTTCTTGAGCGAAAGGACCTCAAAGGCAATGGATCCAGATTCTGGCTTGGGAAAGAGTGATTTGAGTTTGCTGTCCGTAATGAGCCAGCTTGCGGTCCTGATTCCGGGAGAAGGCTGCACGTTTCGGTGGTTGACGTTGTAGGTGAATTTATCGTCGAACCACACCTTCATCGCCACGTCGCGGAATCCGATGCCACGGTTCAGACGCGGGATCAAGAGGCTGAGAGTCATCTCCTTTACAGGAACCAATGACTTGGTCACAAGGTTCCGGTACTCCTCCGAAACGTTACCGTCGATTGTTGGTAGCACGGTGATTTTGCTGTGTGTTATCCAGCTGAGCATCCGCGGGCCAATCAGGCCGGTGTTGAGGTAGTGGAATAGTTCTGCGGGTAGCTGAAGGCCCAAATACTCGTGGTTGTCTTTGGTAAGCTTGTCGTAGTCATACACCGTCACGGCGCCGTCTTCTGCGATATAAATGAAGTGAGCCACGGCCATCTTTGCCTTGGAGTACTTGTCAAGCCAGTTAGGGTCGTGGGACTTTAAGATGTCGCTGAAAGAGTGGCAAGCCGAGGCAACAGACTTCTCTGACGCCCGCAACATGTTGATGGCATCGACCACGTTCTGCCTACGGGGCACAGGCAAAACGCTGCCGTCCTGCAATGGGGGAAAGGGAGGCAAGAACGAGGTTCCAACCATCAATAGAGCGTCTGCAAAAGTGTTGTCGCCAATGCCGAGCTGCTTGATGATGTTTCGCTTAGAGATGGCTGTTGCTGTCTTGTTGGTCCAGTCTATCGAACGAATGATCATGTCTTTGATGGGGTAAAGCAAAAGTTCTTGCGGACCCATGATACCGGCGCATTGGTCTGAATCGATCATGTCCAAATATGCAATCTATCTCGGGTTAGACTTGAGTCCCCGTGCTCATGGATACCGGCTAGGAGGCTGAGACATACCTGGGCAGCTGCATTATAGGGCGCAACCAGGAAGTGCAGGTCCAAATCCTTCAGTATTTTCTGGAGCATCCTGTACAGGTTCTGAATTATGAAGGCGCCATTGTGGTTGCCAAACGAGTTGACCGCCTCCTGCGCCTGTCCATTAACGTACAGCTCCCAGGCCTGCGTTGACTTCTCGATGGACTTGCGACCCCGGCTTGTTATGACCTCATCTTGTCCCATCATGGACTGGCCGTCGAAGATGAAGAACGGTGTAACATTGTGAGCCTTCCAGTTCGCCAGGTCTTCCCGGATGTGGTTGTCAAGCCCATTCATACCGCCCAAAGCCGTCAGGAGAGGTTCTCGCGTGGGCGGGGTGTGCAGCAAGTACTGAAGGTAGTACGTGGCGTCGATGGCGATGGAGCAGTCCTCGAGCTCAGCGACATTGTGAACCCTGGCGCAAAGTCAACATCGAGAAGAGGAACCCGACACCAGAAAGGGCAGGGGAACTCACGTCGCTTGGCCGTTGATGTACTCATCCTCAACGAGGGATGCTGACGTAAAAGTTAGCCGCTGTTGCGAAACCAAGTTGCAGTGCCAGCCAGCACTGGCTAGGCCTTCTGAAAGACCCTGGCTGATGTAGGTATGGGCCTTCAAGACACCCATGTTGAAGACCCCTTTATGCGCGATCACGAAATGAGAGGAAACGAGACTGCGGCGAAGAGCTACCCAAGGAGTACCAGTTGCTCCATATAGCTGGGCTCAATGCGTGAGCGGGTGGAGAGGGAATCGGAGCTGGGCCATGATGCGCGCAGGTTCAGAGAGGCAGAGGCGCCTGTTTGTCGCGGGTGCCTTGGCCATCAGATAGTTTGCGCGTGGCATCTTCGAGGGGTCTGAGGAAGGAGTGTGCAGGCATCGGCTTGGGTGTGACTGGGCGCAGAGCCAGATGCAATAACATTACTGTTTTGCAAAGGGAGAAGGTGGAAGGGACACTCACAAGGCATGGTGACGTTGGTTTCGCCTAGCTTCCTTCACCCTCCACCAAGTTTCCCAGCTATGGCTCGTGGCACCGTTACCGACCGAAACCAAAAGAAAAAGAAAGAGGCGGATCTCAAGGCGGGGAGTACGAATCGGCCGTTGAAGAGAATGCGGGCAATTTCAGCTAGTTGTACTGCTGGAAGTCGATGGGCGGCAGGGACAGGGACGTCAGGGCGGCGGAGTCTGGGTCTTGAAAGTTGGGGCCAAGAAGTACAGACAGGCGAGGGGAGGAAGGAGCGACTGGGAGCTTGTCATGAATGCAAACAAAGGTAACCGACTACAAGGAAAGAGTGAATGAAAATCAAAATCAGACGTGGTCGCAGTCCTCGGTTCTCGTGCACGTTCGTTACGGAATCAAAAGGGCGGGCAGTCGGCGAGCTCTGTTGAGAAAACCTGCCCTACAAAGTAGGTCGCGATGTGATATGGATCGAAGGGATGTGGCCTGTCTTGTGGTCTTTACAACAGACTGGGTCCATTTCGAGATCAACCTCGAGCTTCAACACGCACTAAGGCCTGGCAGTTGCGGCAAACGCCCGCCCGCCCCACAAATTGTCGAAAATATGCTGCTTGTGTGGTTCGGGGCAAGGGTCCAGTGAGGCTGAAGCTTTTGCGAAAAAGGAACCATGTGGCTGATTGTTATCGGCAAGATAACGCTTGACCACCCTTTTTTCATAGTTATTCTGCCGGCGCAACCCCTCCGCTTCTTCAGCGCGCAACCACGGTCACATATTACGACAGCATCTCTTATTGTACTTGTCTTGACTCCGGCTTACCGAAAGCGAACAACCTCGACTGGTTAGATCTTTGTTCAAGGTATCCAACTGTTTAGCCAGGTCAATCTGACAAAATGGGTGTCGCGAAAAAGACAAGAAAGTTTGGCGCAGTAAGTCTCGCAGAACACCAACATCTCGACAACTTTGCCCTCTATCTCCGTCCTCTAACATTGTTTCCAACCCGAATTCTAGGTAAAACGAATGATTGGCAAGCGCGATGAGCGCCTAAAAAAGCCCAAAGTCCCCGAGGGCGGCAGCGGCAAAGCCAAGGCCGGCCCAAGCACCACATCCGCACCTGGCGCCGGCGAGCCCGTCCGGCAAGTAACAGCCGCGCCCAAGGGTCTCTTCTTCAGCCATAACGAGAACATCGTGCCGCCATACAATGTGCTCGTGGACACATCCTTCATCACTCACACCGTCGGCGCCAAGATAGAGCTGCTCGAGGGCCTCATGGACTCGATGTACGCCACCTGCCGCCCCATCATCACCGATTGTGTCATGGCTGAGCTCGAGAAGCTGGGGCCAAAGTACCGCATAGCGCTCAGGATTGCCCGCGACGAGAGGTGGGAGAGGCTCAAGTGTGATCACAAGGTTTACGCCGACGACTGCCTGGTCGACAGGGCCGTCAAGAACCGCATCTACATAGTGGCCACCAACGATAGGGATCTCAAGAGGAGGATACGCAAGATTCCAGGTGTGCCTATAGTCACTTGCGGCAGGAAGAAATACTTGGTCGAGGGCCTGCCTGGTGCACCGACGAAATGAGCAAGATCGGTGGTCGACAAGTCTTGAAGTGGTCGTGGAAGCAGAGGGGGCAAACCGTCGCGCCCGATATGTGGGATATTTTGTGGGTTCCAGGCAGATCTACTGTGCCGTGCCTTGCGATCGAGCGTTATGGGTGTATAATGCTTGACCTTGCACTGCTTTATCATGGCAGTGGAAACAAAAACAGGTTGCGGACTTGGAGTAAAAGATTTGGGGTACGTAAGCACACAATGGCGACGATGTCCTGCTTGTCGCAGTCTAGCCAGGATGGCATGAAGCTACAGTTAAAAGCTGTGTGGCTGAGCAGGGCCCGGAAAACTGGATAGGCTTCCTATTCTCGGTCCGTCGCGCCCCTGTACGATAACCCAAGATACCCATCTATAATTCTGATGACCTTATGCTATTTATTCCAACAAGTGGTTAATCTAATGCGTGTATTTGGGCAGCACAATATATACAAGACCAATACTCAAATGATAACCCCAATGTCATGATATATGCTACGTCTCTGACTTGGTTATGCTCTTGTTTCATGGTTCGTTTCCCCATCCTCATCGACTGCCCCCAACACCAAAAAAAAAAAAAAATATTGTCGCAAACGTATTTACAATCCTCAAAACATGTTTGTACCTGCTGGGAGTTTTTGAATCCGCGTGCGTACACAACCCTTCCCTTTGTTGTGTTTGTTTAACCATGACCGTTGTCTGCCGTGCTGGTTTCCGCTTTTTGCTTTCTTTTCGTCATTTGCCATAAAAAATAATCCATGCTATTGTGCAACAGGACAGAGCAGGAAAAAAAAATAAGAAATAAAGAACATCCCATGCCATGGCTCCCATCAAAAAGAAACATATGCTCGTCCATCCTCTCTTTTTTTTTCCCCTTTCATGCCAACCACTTCTCCTCGAGCCTCTTAGGCCCACGCATCACCAAACCCTCGTCGTCATCGTCGTATTCTTCATCCTCGTTCTCGCTCGCGCCGTCCTCCTCCTCTTCTGGCGGCTGCGTCACCTCCCTGCCGGCGCCGTCGTCGTACCTGTGGTTTTGGTGGTGGTGGTGGTGGTGGTTGTTGTTGTGGTTTCCCCCCTTGTCGCCCACCATCATCCACCTCAGACCGTTGGCCTGCTCCTCGATGATGAACTCCTCTCGCGCGTACTCTTCCAGCGTCCGGGGTCCTCCCCACAGCTCCAGCGCCACGTCCGGGCACTGGGCCTCGAGCTCCCAGTCGCCAAAGTAAGGGGGCTGCCGCGACGCGTCGTCCCCGCCGACCGAGTACAGCCTCTGCACCATGTCGAGCTGCGTCCGGTAGCCCTCGGGTATCTTGACCTTGACCTCTATCGGGCCGCGGACGTAGCGGACGGGCCGGCCGACCCCCGACGAGAACTTGCGGCACGCCTCGAGCGGCGTGAGCATCTCAAAAGCGATTGGAACCCTCCTGCCTCCGCCCCACCGTTTGGGCCCCTCCTTGAAGATGCTTAGGATCGCAGTGCCAAAGTCGTGCTCGCAGTCGACCCAGGGGAGCTTGGCGTCCGGGTGGAACGGCGCCTGCCACAGGAAAGAGCCGTCTTCCTGCAGCTCCATGCAGAAGAGCGGGTAGGGAAGCGAGGTAAAGTTGTTGTTGTAGATGCCCGCGTAGACAAAAGTGGACTGGAGGCCCGGGAGCGACCGCACGTACTCTTCAACCTGGTGCTTGGACCTGTAGAGCGGCAGGCTGGGCCAGCTCGGGTCGTAGGCCGCGTGGTCCGGCATGGACGAGTAGATGAAGTGGGAGATTCCGGCAGCGAGGGCCTCGTCGGCCAGCGCCTTGCCGATGGCGACCTCGTCGCCGTAAAAGGTGGTGTTGATAAAGGCCAGCTGGCAGCCGCTGAATAGTTCCCTGATCAGCTCCTCGTTGACGCCGATGCCGGACAGCGGGCCCTCTGCCGAAACGTCGGCGCGAGAGGCTGAGGGCTGGCGCGTGTACAGCTCGCCCACGAGGACCGTGACATTTGGATTCGAACAGACCTCGGTGGCGATGACGCCCTCCGTGTTCCGCAGCTGGGCGCGCACCTTGAAGCCGACGGCAGTGCAGTACCGGATGAGCGACGCGGTTTGGCGGCCGCTCGCGTTGATGACGGCGATGGTCTGGTCCGGGGTCGCCATCTGTCTCTTTGCCGGGCGGCTGAAGGTCAGAGAATTGTTTCGGGACTGGCTCAGGGGGCTGCCTTCTGAAGAATACGACGAGAGCTTGTGTTTGTGCCGCCGCAGCTGCTGCTCTACTTCTTGGTCGCAGTGGTGGTGATGAGGATAGTACTGATGTTGGTGGACGTTGAAGTGATTGTTGTTGTTGTGGTGGTGGTGATTGTAATGGTTTTTGTTATTTATCGCAATGGCGACGCCTCCTTTGGAATTTGGCGATGCCGTCGACGATGCTGATACGCCAATGGGCCTTGGCTTGGTTGTAACTGGTATCGGGACCGCTGGCCTGATGGCGAGGTCAACCTGAATTTCGCCCACCATGTGGACTATCTTGGTGGATGCCGAATTGGGAAAATCCAATTTTTCGATCCTTTGGGCTCAGGGATGGGATGCCCAGGCCGTTTTGGTAACCGGCTCCCTTTTAACCGTTGTGTCCCTCCAAAAACCCCAATCCCCCCAGGCCTTCTCTTTTTTTCACCCTTCCCCAAATTCTGCTCCGGTGACGGCTCCTCCCTCCAGCCTCTGAGCAGCCGGCTCACAAAAGCGCCTTTGGCCCTATCAAAACTGCACGGACTAACACGGCCCTGGTCCAAGTGATTGGTGGCACAGGCAACCAGCCACACAGAATCCTCAAGGTCGAGATGCCGTGTTTCGTCCCTGTTCGTGAGTATGTCGTGGGTAGTTTGTGTACCCCTTAGTGTTCTGTATCGAGATGGTTTGCTCTCCAATTAAATGGAAGGTCCTCCGAATTTAGGAGAGTTCCGATCCGAACAGCCAAGAAAGGAGAATGATCGACCAGACAAGATATGATATCTGTCTCTCTCTCTCTCTCGCTCAGTGCTGAATGCTTGCTTGACTATGCCTTTCACGTGTTTCTAGAGACAAGACAATAGCAACCGAGCAAGTGACATATGTTGGATGTGAACAAGTTGTTGTAACAACCGGAATGAGAGAATTGGGATAGAATATGGCGAGCTCAAGTCCAAAGAAATCTGGTTGGTCGGGGTGTGAAAGGGAGATACCCGTAGATAGGTTGAGATAAGTTGTGGCGGCGCGTGTAATTGGAGTAGCGCAGGGTAGCCAAGGAGCCCTGCTTTTTGGTGGTGGTACTTTGCTAGTGTCAATGCGAATTTGCTGGTCTGGGTCCGTTTGGGCAGGTAGGCAGGCAGGTAGGCACTGATCAATCTCAAATCCCGAATCTTGAAATTGGTTCCACCCCTTGGCAACGAAAAANAAAAAAAAAAAAAATTCAAATACTGCAAAAATGAAAACAATAAAACAATAAACAAATAAAATAAAAACCTTGGTCAGCAAGCCTTCACCGGTGGCGCCTGCGAACCTTAACGGGTCACGATAACCCGGCGCCGTCAGCTTCTTTATCAGCGGTGATGGTGAGTGGAGCTTGCTGGGCACGGTTTGAGATTGCGGGGCATCAGGGCGTCGGGTGACGAGCAAAAAAGTACAGCAAGCTCTGCGCCTAGACTGGAATCTGTATCAAGGAGGGGCCGTCCTCGTGGAGATGGAATTGAGAAGGTGGAAAAATTTACGTGGTTGTGGGAATGGGGTCCAATTGTGTGTCTGCGAGGCAGTGTGCGTTGTACGAACACCATGGCAACAAACGGTTGGTGTGCGTGTGTAAGTAAGTAATGCCAAAAAGTCAAGTCAAGTCAGGGTAAGATGGTCGGGTAGAAACATGACGGCGGAATAAGGGACCATGACCCTTTGATGACCAGGCCTGTGCTGGAGGGTGGTACAAACACCCCATGGACGATCAATCAGTAAAGATAGCGCCGCCGGGTGTGTAGTGTGTAAGCCACCTGGTTTACTAGCAGGTGCCTACCGTACAACTAGGTAACTACTTTCACTGCCTGTGGCACACAGTGACGAAAATTCCGGCTGCATTCGAAGCCGATGCCACCCATGACGAGCCAAAAGATAAGGTAAATAGGCCGGACCTTGGTACGAGTCCGGCGAGGTCATGCACGCTACGCTACACACGATGCCAAGGGGCTGATTCTGAAGAGGGAATAACCCAGATGGCCGGCAGCTGAGGATGGAAGCAACTGGGAATAAGATGGAGACTTTGGGGAACCTAAGTGGGATTTTTTTTTTCTCTTCCTTTTTTTTTTCTTGTAGCATTATACTGTACTACGCACGACTAAGTTGATTTGATCCACGGAGCCACATAGAAAAAATAGAATATACATACGTACATACCTCCAGTATACTACGTCAAGAACCCAGACAAAGCTCAGCTCCTGATAGATACGCAGAAAATAGCCAAGAGGATCAACTACGGGAAACCCAGATTTGACAATCGGATCACCTTGACCAACGCCGCGTGACCCTGTGCTCCTTTTTTCGGTTGCTTGGATTTTTATTTCCAAAGAAAGCCGCTATCGGGACCAATGAGACGAGGGGCGCTGGTTAAGTTTGGGGCTTTCGAATGGCAAATGGCTAATCATAATTGATTGCAGTAGCAAACAGTATTGTACGTTACTGCTGCTACCTTGGTTGGTTGCAAAGCCACAGAGTGCGGTTGCTTGGGCTAACCCAAAACGCGGGGAAGAGACCGTCAATATCACAGCCAGAATGTGATTGGCTCTCGGATAAGATCCCGTCGATACGTGAAAAGACGGTCCTGGTTTTTGATCCTGTGACACTTTTATTTTGGGACAGGAAGCAAAGCAAATAGCCAGAGGAATAAGGTAAATTTCATTAGCAAGAGTTCACAGTTACGGTAACACGACATGATTGCAACCCTGTGATGGAGACCCTCGACTACCATAGTATTTTTTTTCTCTCTCTGAGACTCAGCCTTTGACCTGCTTTTTTTTAAACCAGTCTCCAGCCAAGTCTCCACAACCCAATAGCCGAGATCGGCCGATAGGTTAGGTAATAAAGGCGGAGAAAACTCTACGGTCGTCTCCAAAATGGATCTGATCTGTCAGAAAACAATCCATCTTTTCCGGGGTGCCTTGGCTAACCGAATGGGTGGAGGCTGAGGAGAACAAGATAGAAGATGTACGATGCAAGATGTGTGGTGTTGAGGTGCGCTGAACAAAACGAGACGTCGCATTCGACGCCCTGTTGACGATCACCAAGATGTGGCTAGCGCACAAGGCACTTCAAGGGTTAGCCAAGCTTTCTATGATTTCCAGTTCATTGCCAAGCGATTGTCAACAGGCCACTTTTACTCTGTGGCTGCTGCTGCCAGAAAAAGAAATTCAAAGCAGCGACGTAGTAGACAGGTACATCGCATCAGGTACACTTTTTTTTTTTCTTGTAGCTAAGCAAGGCAAGGTATCCACCTGCTCTAATTTTGTGTGAGCGAGTGATGATGAAAGCAAGCAAAGCAAAAAGTCATGAATCCTGCTCCTGCCAAGAGTCCTCGGATTAATGCCGAATTCGAACGGGGTGCTGGCGTCAACGGAAAAAGGCGAGACACAGGGTAGAAAAGCGGCCCTTATCGTCCAATTGGGTTGCGCGCGCATGTTGTGGACGTTTCCATTTTCTTCCGTGACGAGGTTGCAAAGCCATGTCGACAGGCAGAAATTTTTTCACCTAGCAATAATTACAGGACAGCGCTCCCAGGCAGCCCCCCAACAAGGTCGAGTTGAAAATTTTCCAAAATTACGTACAAATCAGCTAAGAGGAATCATCAACGGACCACTTCGGACGACAAACCCTTTTCTAGCAAGAATTTGGGCAACAAATTTTGGAGTAATGCGCCTCTTATCTTTTTGATTCTATCGCACTCTGTACCTTGCTCTTTCGTCATGGATCAAACAAAAAAAAAAAAGTCGACGCATCGGGGAAAGTACGGGATACAACCATCAATAACTAACTGCCCGCCTGCACTGCCTGCACTGCCTGCACTGCCTGCACTGCCTGCACTGCCTGCACTGCCTGCACTGCCTGCACTGCCTGCCTGCACTGCTTGCACTGCACTGGCACAGGGATCTACAGGCCTAACCAAATCCTTCCCAAACCAGGTAAGGTACTTGGCCAAGGTACCGTACCTAGCTTGCTCCATCTGACGCCGATATGATCACTTCGAGTCAAAGCTTTTCTTGGTTTCTTGGTGATTTGCTCAGGTACCGTACCACGACCGACACTTGGCCCCATCTCTTCCCGTGCTCCCGGTAGCCTTACCGGACGGGGTACATCAGCTGTGAATGTCGCATCTCCGCGGACCACCAAAAATATTTGCAAGTTCTATCGAGCAATCATTACCCCAGCGTTTCCTCATTGGCTCCGTCTGCAACAACTCCATCCTTTCCTCACCACAACTACCGATCCCACATTTCCTTCACCGAAAAAAAAAATTCTTGCCACGCCGGGAGCCATTCGTCAGATGCGTGGAAGCTCGTTAAATTCTTCTCCTTTCGCCTATTCATATTGTGTGAACGATCCTCAACCATTGACCATCGAACGTGAGACCCCCCTGATCGCAATGCCAAGGCCCACGTGGATATTGTATGGCTAGACGGTTGGATACCTGGGCCGCCTGCAGCGCAAAGGAGTCACAGAGAAAGAGGGTCAATGTCAAGGTCGGCCCTGCACAAATCAGGTGTCAAAATTGGCGGCCGGCCGCAAGAGTTAGCCCGACCCCCGATTCCAGCTCCAACGTTACCCACTTGGGATTCGAACGTCCCGTGACTTGGCCTCCCGTCGGCTGGTTGGGAGTGGCCCTCGGTATCCAAACACGAACGACTCCCCCGGTGGCCATGTTTGCCCAGCAAAGCTAGTTGACTGCTATCAAAGACATCACCGGTCTAGGCTGGCCTTTTACCCCTGAAAAGGGAGACAAAAGCTACGGAAACGGGCTATGAGCCCGAACCCCTCCCGTGTCTCTCACCTTACCCCGGAAAAAGTCATGCAGGGAGCCCCTCGGGATTCGGTCATGCGGCTCACCATCGAGGGGCAAAGAGAAGAGGGGGGAAATCCTATCGTCACCGCTTGTCCCATTTCTCTTTGTCACGGGGGGCAATATTTGCTTGCCACGTCTATCGGCCTTGGCTTGCTGCGGCGGCTCCGTTTGAGCTTGTAAAGCACTAATCGCGTAGTGGCGTGTTCAATAAGCCATGTTTTGAAGAGTCCACCTCGAGCTCATCGTCGCGTTCGAAATACCCTCGTGGAAGTTCCTGGCCTGCAAGTCAAGCATGTCATTTGTCTGTGAAGGCTTGTCGATTGTGGGTTATGACCTGATGTAGATGTGAGCGAGCGAATGGGGCACTCTTCTAGACTGGTCATGATGATCATGCCCAAAGAACAGGACATGCAGCCTGCCCAACATCCCGAACCGCTAGCCTCAAGCTCGCCACCTACCCTGCATTAAGAGAGGGGATAGGACATGCATTGGATGGCCCGAGACTCTTGAGTATCGATATCCGAGTGGATTTTCTGATCTGTACAATGTTATGCTTTACGTGCTGTTTTACGGGGTATCATTGCGTTGCGCCGGGTTGCATCGGATCGAACCATGTGGCCAAGGGTCAACGAACATTTGATCCCCTGTTATGACTTTAAAGTTTGAGACATATGGGGGACATGGGACCGACTACGACCAGTCTAAGTTCAGGAAGAGCGATAAGACTCGAATTGAAATGCATCTCGGGGGTTTGGGCCAGTAGGTCACCTCAGGGACCCGCTTCATGACTGGCCACCAGATGGCGCTCTGGAGGCTCAGTGCTGATCGAATTAGCGGAAAGGCACGTGCATTGGCCGACAACTTGTCTTGCTGTCGATGGTGACAGGAACGAGGCGCTTTTAGGAGCCGCTTCCGCATCTTCAAGCCAAGCGGTTTGGCGCAGACTGTACGTTGGCTTCTACCCGGCGACTGATACACTCAGTTGCCAACGTGAGCAACGTATGGCTGCTGTGATAAATTACAGCTCGGTGAAAGGCCCCAATAGGCAACCCTTGTGACGTGCGAGGCAACTTCTGGGAGCGAGTCCATATAGCCTATGCTTCCGAGGCGACTATGCTGCTTACCACCGTCTGCCCATCTATATTGCAGTAATTCCTACACTCTCTCAACTTGGGTGCATTTGTGCTTTAAAGTCGCATCTACGGTTTTAAGGTTTGTGCTTGGTCAGATCAAACGAGAAATGGAGTGAAGCTATACATTCTTACTTGCAGATAAAAGTAATGCAATTTCTCGGGTCCTGGCAGGATTGGCCGTCCATGGCCTGGAGTACGCTCACTCAAGTCTCATTTTACGCGCTGGAGTGGCACAGCATCGGTGTGGGCGGACTGCGAAAACGGACATGGTGTGTATGGGTGATTATTGATACCTAAACCGAGGCTCCGGAGACCTGGTATCTTGTTTGAACACGCTCACCTTGTTAGGATTGAGGCTGGGGTCGAGCTCCAAAGCAGACGTCCATGGGCATGGCCTTGTGCAGCCCGGCCCTCTGTGGTTCTCTGTACATGTGTGCCCGCCATGGGGAAGAGTCGTGAAAGGCGGCTGTTATGGAAGAAATCCGGGGATGTTCTCCTAATTTAGCACCTCCAAACTTTTAAAGATCCAAGGATCGCTCTGAACATCAATACTGAGCTATACACACAACGTCCTCCAACCACTCACGACAGCCTTCATGCCGCGCCCGACTGCGCAACGCCCATGGCCGGCTACTACGACACTAAACTTGTATAGCATGGGCAGACCAAACATCTCAACCAGTACCGATGTTGGACAATTCGCACAGCCTCAGGCTACAGAGCCCCTGCTGGCCCTCGCACACCCGCAGAGCCGAGACCGTCAACGTGACTCTCTGCCAGGGGCCTGCATGACTGAGGCTTTTATTCATCCGGTATCTTGTGGCTAGCCGGCTACACGAGCGCATGCACCAAAATAACCGGGGCCGCCCGACGGCTTCACGTTCCAGTTCGAGCCGTCGACCGGGCGAGACGGCCGTCGGCTGTCCAACGTCAATGTCGGCTCGGCTTTGCAGGCATGCGTGCGCACGGCGAGGTCAACCGCGTACGGCATCGTGACCTGACGTGGGTCAGAGGCCTCTGGGACGAGAGGAGCGCCGCGGACGGCCGTTGCATAACACCGCACATCATCCTGGCACCCCTAATACGGATGAACCGGAGGCCGAGCGACCTTGCCGCTGAGAAGGAAGAAGGATGAACAAACAAAGACACCAGACCATCTGGGTTATCCTTACCAGCAGTATCTAGACTGTAATAGCATACATGGGATGGGACCGGGAATTCAGAATAGCGGAACTTACAAATCCGTCGCGGCAAACATCCGATGACAACAGCACGAGACGTACAGAGTAGCTACTGTTGGTATCGGATGGCGCTGCTTGTTAATGACTAGATGTAGTGCCGGGTTGGAATTTCATCTATCATATATGCGAGTTCATTCCAACTTGCCCGTTCAACCGTGGATTCGTATGTAAATTCACATCCGATCTATATATCAGGCTACATGACGCACGATAAAAAGACTACTAACCTCGCCTAGCCCTCCAAATGCATCATGCTAACTTGTCGTCGTACATGCGTTTAAGGGGACCAAAAATACACGCATCTGCCACAAGAAGATGACGCCTGCATCAAGTCAGTAGCTGGCTGATAGACTGGGCTAGAGGCGGAAAGAGACCACTGAAAGGCATTCTGTTACAATTTCCTCAGGCTTGTCAGATTCACTTCCGAACCATTTGTTGGCTGTCATGGTAGGTGGTCGATAACACCACAGCTTTTCAAAAGATCACCACGACGATCTGAAGCGGCTTCATTTAGATCCCAACAAGGTGCGTCGGCCCAGCACAACGAAAGCTAGTGAGCGTCTGTCAGTAATTTCACCTTTTTTAAACAGTCACGACAATGCCACAAATCACAGATTCTGAACAGAAATCATGGGCCCACTCCGTCAATTATTAGCAAATACATATCCCGAGGCGACAACCTTTCAAGTCTACCTCTTGTTTCGCAGTCCCAAAAGATAAAAGAAAATCCCCCAAAAAAAACCCCCCCCAACGACCTTCCCCAAATCGAAAGACAAAAACACCGCACTAGGCCGTGCTGGCAGTAAACTGCAGAGCAGTGCTGGGCTGGCCAGCACGCTTGGTGTCGGCAGCAATGTTGTTGGCGAGCTTCTTCTGCTCCTCGGCCAGCTTGGTGGCGACGTCCTCGCCCTGGGCCTGCTGGGCCTCGAGCTTGAGGATGGTGGCGGTCAGCTTGAGGACCTTGTTCTTGGTCTTGCCGGCCTCGAGAGCGTCCTTTGCGGAGCCCGAGGCGGCGGCGATGGCCGGGTTGAAGGCCTGGGTCTCGGCCTGGTTGGCGATCTTGTTGACGCGATCCAGGAACGTCAGGTCCGCCCTCTCGACCTGGGTCTTGTCGGCGGGCAGGCCGGCCAGCGCGGCGAGGGCCTCGGCCTTGGCGTTGCCGGCCTTGCCGCCAGAGATGGAGAGCTGGTTGTACGTCTTGTCGGTAAAGACGGCGCGAGGCAGGATGGGTGCCGCGGAGGCGACGGCCAGGAGGGCGGTGGTGGCGAAGATGGAGAACTGCATTTTTGTTTTTTGTTGGATGAACTTGGGATGTTTCCTTTCTTTGGTATTGTCGGACCAGTCCGGTGTAATTTTATTAGACAACCAATTTGTCAAAGTGAATCCAAGACAGCACAGCTGCAGAAAGAATGAAAAAGTTGGTCGGCAAGGGAATGTAGTGCTGAGACAGAAGTGAGATGCAGTACCCAGAGAAAGATCGATGGACCAAAACCGACGGCTTCATCGACAACTTTTAAATAAGCAGCCGTCGCCGACAAAGGTGTGGTAACGCTGCCACTGCAACTTCGGCACCGGCACCCCGGACGCGCGCGCTAAGCTGTTCATGGCCCCGTTCTTGTATGAACTTTTCCTTGGCAACCGTTGAGGTTTCAGACGAATTCACCATGGACAAGCGAATGTGGGACTGGACCAGGTGTTGACAGGGTGGGATTGGATAAAAAAAGAAGGCAGCTTGATGCACACAGCATTAATGGTGATCATTAAGTTCATCTATGAGTCTATGAGAACTCTTATTTTGAAAACCCTTTTTTGGGAAATATGATGCTCGAAACATAGCTTGAGTCTTTGACGGTTCTTTGTCCTAATCAGTTCGTTGAAACAATATTGGGTTTTCTCTCTCTCTTTTTTTTTTTTTTTTTTTTTTTGATTGACAGAAAATTCGTGATGAGCACATGTAGAAATACAATCTAGCCTAGAGTCTTGACTAGCACGAGCAGTAGACTCTGGTCAAGTACTGCACACACACAAAACTCGGTTCAAAAATCAACACCCCTAGCTTGTTCTTGACAACCCACCCACGACGACAGTGCAGTGCAGTGCAGTGCCTCATTTGCTCTCCGTCAACTTGTGTTCCAGTACCATGTGAAATGCGCAAATTGCCTCTCTGGTTTCATACAATCTGACGATCCCCCGACTCGCTTCAATCACTTAGGGGCCTCCAAGGTCCCCACAGTCCCAGGGGTGTGCGACGGCAACGACAACCGAGAACCCTTGGCGATATGAGACCTGTCGCTTGTTTACCTGACGCCTGTAGAGTCAGGGTCGTATGCCGGGCAAAATCTTATCCAGATGTTGGGATTTGCATTTGCGAATGCCATTATTTTGGCGAAAACTTTTTTCTCTCTTTCTCTCTCTCTCTCTCTCTCTTTCGCTCCTTTCCACATCCAGTCAGTCAGGCCAAGATGAACTATATACAGCCCACGACATGAGACTTGGTAGCCAATCTCAAACAACTTTCCCCCGAAGCTACTCAGCATTGACACGAACCATCCCAGCTCTGCTAGTTAAAAACCTCAATCATAAAGTGATACTCAATCTTGCTGCCATCGTGCCTACCCCTCGCAGTCAACGCCCTGCAGCGATCGGCAAGGATCTCGCCGACAACCGGCGTGCCGCAGAAAAACACACCGACCTTGATCTTGTCGTCAGCCACGCTCGCAGCATCATCGTCGTCCCCATACCCGCCATCACGCCTCCCCGAAGCCCTGGCGACCAGGCCCGCTTTGTACTTCCTCATGTCGTCGTAGTGCCTGTCCAGAATTCGCACGAAATCCGGCCGGCCAAACTGCGTCGGGTTGATCAGCCCGGTGATGGGGCTGGCCGGGTGCTCCGGGGTGCGGTGCTGCTCGAGCAGCCACCGGTAGACGTGCGTGCTGATGGACTTGCGCTTCTGCGTCACGTGTGTCTGCATCCGGATGTCGAGGTGGTACTCGCCCGGCGCGTCGTGCCGGTGGTGCCACGCCTGCGACCGGGACACCTTGTTGAGCAGCTCCGAGATCCAGAGCAGGTGGTTGCGGTCCCGCACCATCCAGTGGAAGTCGACGCGGCGGTAGTCGCTGGCAAAGGACGAAAAGGAGCTTGACGGTCGCGAGATGGATGACGACGACGACGACGACGACGACGAAGACGAGTCCGTGTCTGTGCTTCCTTGCAGCATCGTGTTGGGCCGGTCGCCGTTGGTGGGCGCTTCGATGTCTGCGTCCGTGCCCTGCGGCATCGACTCGGCTTCCTTGCTGGTTCCGATTCGTCCACTGGAAGCGTCCGCCAACGTGCTGCCGCCCGCGTCGTCCTCCCCCTTTTCTGCCCGCTCTTGTAGTTTATGCGTAGGCCCGCCGTGCAGCCTGTCCTCCTTTGCCTGCAGGTCTGCCAGGATTCCAGAAAACGGCGTGAGGCCGATGCCCGCACCCACCAAGATGGTGTGGTTGAAGCTGTAAAAGCGCTGCGCGGGGGCGCCGAACGGACCGTTGATGCCAATCTTGATGTC
The DNA here is from genome assembly GCF_004337985.1 of Pyricularia pennisetigena. Lineage (NCBI taxonomy): Eukaryota > Fungi > Ascomycota > Sordariomycetes > Magnaporthales > Pyriculariaceae > Pyricularia > Pyricularia pennisetigena. The sequence continues at coordinate 7,810,746 of NC_043741.1, forward strand.
GACCTCGTGACCCTGAGGGACGTCCTTGGCCAGGGCCCTCAGCTTGCCGGTCCAGTCGCCGTCCGTCTTGATGTGCATGCGCATCTCCTTGCCCACGCAGACGGATATGGTAAAAGGGTGCCACTGCCACAGGCTGATGGTCGGGACCTGCAGGTACGCCCACTGGCCGGCCTGGTACTTCCAGATGCGCTCGCTCGGGATCGTGGCGCGGACCTCGACCGTCTCGTCGTCGAGGACCTTGAGCGCGGCCGGGATGCGGTGGAACCCCGTGCCGACGCGCACGAGCCGCTCCGTCAGGACGAGGATCGTCGGGATGGCGAGCCAGTACCCAAACATTGCGTACTGGAGAAGCTGCGCCGTTCCGTGCGCCGCCAGGAGCCCGATGATGGGGAACATGAGCAGGTGCGCGAGCTGAAAGACTTCGTAGTTCCACCGTCGCACCTGCGGCATGCTCAGCAGCGCGAGCGTGTAGAACAGCCCCAGCGCCACGAGGCCGGTGATGCCAGGCAGCGACGACACGTATGCGCGGTAGGGGCGAGGCACCTGGTCCTCCCCCAAAAGAACCCCGACGGCGTCCTGCCTCTCGGGCCGGCTGCCCCAGTTGAAGGTGCCGCTCAGATGGCCCAGGGCGTGCAGGCTGGCCAGGACCAGCGCCACGATGGAGATCTTGATGTGGAACTCCTGGGAGAGGTCCCAGTTGATGAAGCGGCTCAGGTGGTAGCTCCGGCGCAAAAAGGTCGAAAAGTACCGGGACATGCTCAAGATCAGAAAGAAGAAGGTCGGATACAGAGCACCGGCGCACAGCTTGGCCAGCGCGACGCCCCAGCCAAAAGCAGCCTGGTACTGTGCTCCCGAGGCGTATTTATGACACTGCCAGATGCCCAAGCCGAGCTGTAGGCCGACGACGATGCCCAGGAAAGCAATCTCGGGCCCGTGGACCGCCCAGTACGCCCGCAGACGCCTGAAGATGGACATCTCGCCGAGGTACTTGTCCTGGTCATCCTTCTTGTCTCCCTCCTGCTTCATGGACGGAATCCGCCAGCTCTTGACCACGCGGGAAAAGTCTGCGCGTGGGATGCGGTCCTTGTCGGACCCGATGACGGAGCGCAGGAACACGTGCCGGTCGCGGTCCTGCTTGCTGTCGTGGTGAAGATGGTGCGGCTGGGCCGTCGGGGCGAGCTCGTCGTACACCTCATCCAGCTTGCGCTCCACTTCCGAGTAATCGATACAGCCGTCACCATTGTGGTCCAGCTCGTCGAGAAAGGTCTCGATCTCGTCGTCGCGCAGGTACACGACGTCCGGGTCATCGGCAGCCCTGGCGCTATCGACCTGGTAGCTGTTTGCAAACGGATGGACATTGGCCTGTTCGGAGCCACTGGCGTGTGTGTTTTTCTCTGCGTGCTGATCAGCCGGTGTTTCGGCCTCTGTGCTTTCATTTCCGTCATGAGAAGAGTTGGGTTTGCCCTCGTCCTTGTCGTTGGTCGTAGGCTCCATGTTGCCATGTTCGTCGTAGGGAGAGGCGGCAGCAGTTCTGCCCTTCTCAATATTTGCCTTCACATTTTCACCATCGGTAGTTGTGGTCTTGGCCATTGCGTGGGCAGGCTAGAGAATAGACTCAGGCAGAGAGTCTCAAGACGACGGTCTTTTCTGAACAAAGTTACTGCTGGGCAGGGTTGGTTGCAAGACAACAAGTAGTCTGCTCCGCTTTGAAATAGTGATGAGAAAAGGGAACATGATAGACGCAGGAACGGCACGGGCCGGCGAGGTAGTTGATCTCAGCGACAAGTGAGTGCATGGTTCTGACGTGACTCTGCCAATCCCCAAGATTCTAGGATGGCGGTCTCAGTTTATTTGCCAAGACGAAGAGACCCAACAATGTTTGCGAATTGAGGCGGAACCTGGCATGCCGGCACACTTGGCGCCCAGATGCCGAGTGGCATTTGACGTCATTAGTGGTGACATTTTGTTATCGCTCCAGTAACATCAATCGGCGGTAAAGATAGTTGGATCTGTTCTGGTCTTGTTCGGCTGTGGTGTTGTCATTCATAACTTGTCGCGAGTTGAGTTTGGCTATTGCTAGTCTTGAGCTTCAATCAAGAGCGAAAATATTCAAGACTATATTATATAAACTCACACCGCACAGCCAATCAATGACACGAGCAAATAGATTTAGAGACAAAACTGGATTTTTATTTGCTCTGCCTGAATTCGTCCATCTTTCGTTACCAATACGGCGACGGCGTAGTCAAAGGTCCGCTGCCATTCATGATTTTGGTGACACTCGATGTCCAAGTATGACAGCAGATTGACAAGACACGATTGGGCGACTATATCTATATACTATAATTAAAATATTCGCAATTGTCTTGAAATTAAAACTCGCCGTGCATTCACCTGAAATCGACAGGGCGGCGCACACAAAAAGCAGGGCGGAACTTTATAATCCTAATCCTTCACTGCTACAGGTATTACCTCTGCTGTACAGCAAGGATTCAAGACCCAATCAAGCGAGCACATGGGGCTGGGCGGGCACACACGTGCTTGGGCCAACCTGAGAAATCGAGAAATTGCCATTCAGCTTCCCCTCCACTCAGCTGCCCAATCCCCCGAATCCCAGCACCGCGGTATCGATGTTCGTTATCGGCTACTCCATCATGGAACCAACGTCGCTAACCTTTTGAGAGCTTCTGCGATTCTCATTGGTCGTCGCTTTCAATCGTTCCTACGGACCTGCTTCTTTGGGAGACCATCCCCGCCACTCAGCTCATTTGGGTGGACCCTGCATGATCTTGGACGGCAGACTGACAGAGCAAAAAAAAAAAATACACGACGTAGCAAACTTCAAAAAGAGCTGCTGTCCGCCCGTCGAGATGCCACGTTCGCAATTGCCTTTCCTCTGGGGTAGCCAGCGTCTCAAAAGATCATCGAGAACCGATTGATCTGCTACGTGCTCCGTCGTCAAGCATTGGATTGCTTGATTGCTCGTCACCACCGTGATTACCCACTCAAGACCAGCCAGACCCCACGCAATGTCCCGCCTTCTTCAGGTCGCGCTTTGCGCCTTGCCCTTCGTGGGCTCGGTCGTCTCGGCTGAAGACGTGCTCCACAGTCGCCGCCTTAGCAAGCGCTTCATCGACGACGAGGGTCATTACAACATCTCGTTCTACCACATCAACGATGTTCATGCCCACCTGGACCAGTTCTCGTCTTCTGGCACCGACTGCACCAACCCCACCCGCGGCTGCTATGGAGGTTATGCCCGCGTCAAGCACGTCGTTGACCAGACCCGGCCCGATCACCCCGACAGTCTCTTCCTCAATGCCGGCGACGAGTTCCAGGGTACGCTGTTCTACTCGTACTACGGAGGGGAGAAGATTGCCGAGACTCTCAACCAGCTGGGCTTCGATGGCATGACTCTCGGAAACCACGAGTTCGACGGAGGCGACGACAAGCTCGGCGCTTTCCTCGAGAACCTGACCTTCCCCATCATCTCGGCCAACATCAAGAGCTCCCACCCTGCGCTGAACAAGACCATCAAGCCCTTCCACATCTACGAGCAGTACGACCTGGCCGTCATTGGTGTCACCACCGAGACCACCCCGGGAATTTCGCGCCCTAGCAACCTGACCACCTTTAGCGACTCGGTCAAGGCTGTCCAGGACACCATCGACCACATCCGCGCCACCACCGACATCAAGCGCATTGCCGCCCTCACCCACATTGGCTATGAGGAGGACAAGCGTCTGGCAGAACAGACCTCGGGCCTCCACCTGATCATGGGCGGTCACAGCCACACGCTGGTGGGAGACATGCCGGGCGCCGAGGGCCCTTACCCTACCATCGCCACCAACCGCGACGGCGAGGAGGTCTTTGTCGTCACCGCCTACCGCTGGGGTGAGTACCTGGGCTACATTGACGTCACGTACGACTCGGAGGGCAAGATCCTTGCCTACCATGGCGCTCCCATCCACCTTGACAACAAGACGGAGCAAGATCCCGGGCTGCAGGCTCAGGTCGACGCCTGGAGGGCTCCGTTTGCCGAGTTTGCCGGTGAAGTTGTTGGCTTCACCAACGTCGAGCTCGACCAGACCGCATGCCGTAGCAGCGAGTGTCTCTTGGGCGATCTCATGGCCGATGCCATGGTTGCCTACCGCAAGGCAGTCACCCCAAACATCGACTTTGCCTTGATCAACGGTGGTGGTGTCCGCGCCACCATTCCGGCCGGCAACATCACCCGCGGCGGCGTGCTTACCTCGTTCCCCTTTGGCAACACCATTGTCGACATGACCATCACCGCCTCAGACCTGTGGCTCGTCCTCGAGGGCCTCGTTTCGGGCGTCAACCAGTTCAACCAAAAGGCCGTTACATCCTTCCCACAGGTGTCCAAGGACATAAACATTGTCTACGACCCCAACGGCCCCGTCGGCAGCCGCCTGCGCAAGGTCACCATCAACGGCGAGCCGTTGACCAAGGGCGACACCTCGGGCAAGGTGTACACACTTGTCACTCTGGACTTCCTGGCCGGTGGTGGCGACAACTTTTTTGTTGCCAGCTCGGGCTTTGCGACCCTGGATGCCCAGGATGTGGTGCTTCTGGAGTACCTGCGCAACAACAACCCCATCGACATCAAGCTTGATGGCAGGATACGCACTGGATCCTGTGCGGCCAAGAGGCGGACGAAGCGCGCCGCTGCCTTGTAGTTGCGCATATCTCTCTGTACACCTCAAGCCATGTTGTAGGATAGCCCATCTTTTACAATATACAGAAATCAGCTAAGCTGTACTAGACCACGGGTCAAGGTTTCGTCTGATGGACCAAAAGTGAACCAGAAACAGGATTCTTATATCGGCTGCAACTTTGGATGCGTAGCCATGTCAGGCGTGATTATCGGAACTGAATGCTTGTTTTCTCGGCTCATCTACTATGATGTTAGGGGTAAGAATCAACACCTTTTGTACAGTTGTGGGCAGCGCGCTGGG